>NC_060920.1:11044860-11347744 GCF_021234035.1 Daphnia pulicaria
GCCATTGAAAGATACAGAAATACATTGAGTCCAAATTCTCGTTAGTTACAAAAAAAAATTTATGAAAAATTTAAGGGTAAAACTGGTGAATAGAAGTGGAGCATAGTTGGGTTGGAGTTTTCAGTGACTTTTCTGAAGACTTTGTAACGAGGTTTACCCCACAGATCAATTTTCCCATCTTCCATCGAGTATTTTGTGGGGCCTTTCATGACGACCCACTCTACCAACAGCCTCTTGTGAACAACAATCCCCTATTCATGATTTTCCCAAGAGTTACCTGCTGCAACACTGCACTTGATCCCTGAATGTTTAAATCTTAACACTATTCCCCAGTGAATGGCATACTGAGTTGATGACATTACCAATAGTAGTCTACTCGATAAAAACAATTACTTGAGATTCAATTTGACAGATTGTTTAAGTTATGTACTGTGGTACGACATTCTTGCTACGTTTGTTGGATTCTGCTTCTCTTGGCATATGGGTCTGTGTAGAATGCTTGAGTGCATTTTGACTATAAGTGGCAGAGTTTTAGCTTTGAATTCCTAGAAATAATTTTAAAATGTCTTCAAATACAAATGATTGAAATTGTTGTAGAACATACTTGACACCACTTTCAACTGATGTGACCAATTGTTGTTGTAACTCTGCTACAAATCTGGATTCCGTGATTTCCTGTCCCGATTGAAGTCCGATACCTTCAGTGAGGCTGTGCAGGGCTGTGAAACAATGTCGGGACATTTTTTCTCAGATATCGAAGTGATTTTAAGGCAGCTGTTGCTTCTTGCTTGATCCACCATTTTGTTCACCATCGTTGTTTCGAGTCTTCGACTAGTAGGCCTATAAACGACGGCAGCGCAACATTCCAATCTAAAAATCAACAGCATTTTAAGTAAGGGTAATGGCAAGATTTATTTCTATATATTTAGATTTATATATAGTATATATCTCTTATCCCATGGATCAATGTAGAACACTTCAATGCATTTTGACTAAGTAATAAATTTGTAGCATAACAGGAATACTTTACAAGCTATACAAAAGAAAATGTCATTGAATTAAATATTTCTTACCACCAAATGAGATCTTGTAGATTATCAGTCAATGGATTCATAAAGATTAAAGGCGTCAGGGGTGCAATCCTGATTTAAGTGGCTACTGTTTCCCACATTGACTTGAACAGAATAAATATTGTGTGTAGCTTCTTCGAAATTCCTAGAAATTATTTAAAAACGTCTTCAAATGCAAACAAACAATTGAAATTGTTCTAAGACATACTTGATACCACTTTGAACTGTGACCAATTGTTGTTGTAACTCTGCTGAAAATCTGGATTCTTTACTATCCTATCCTATCCCGATAGAAGTCCGATACCTTCAGTGAGGCTGTAAAATAATGCAGCGACATTGTTTCTCAGAGAACGCAGGGATTTTAAGGCTGCTGTCGTTTGAACGATATCCAACTTGCTCAAATGCTCCGCCATTTTGTTGTTGACTGTCAAACTATCAACGTTGCCACCTTAGCTTGAAAAAATCTTGCTTGATGAGTAGTGAAATGCATTTTTGTTAGAAATTAGAATATCCCATCCATAATTCTAGGCCTTCAAATCATGGAATGTGAGAGTTTCTAAAAAGCCTATGTACAGACACATTCAAATGTGATTGTGTATCGTTACTCTCCTCCGTAGTGTCCGAAGTTGCGTGTGGCCCATCTTCGAACAGACAAAATAAAGAAGACCAGACAAAATAAAGAAGGGAAAAACACGTAGAAAAATGGAAAAGAGAGACATTAAGGTACGCGTTTCTTGCCCTGGGAGGAGATTGGAACAGGAGCAATTTACAATGCGGTGAAATTAGAAGGCTCATTTACATTCCGGGGGCAGGCAGCAACGAGCTGCTGCTGCTGGGGTCGAAGTTCCAAGTTTCGCGCCTCACAAATTTTCCAAGTCCATTACAATTAACACGCCCACAAAAAAACAAGAAACCTTTTTTTTTATTATTATTATTTTTCATTCTTCCAATCACCACCTGGTGGATTCTTCTTTTCGATTTCATTTGATGTTTCAAATGTTTTTTTTTCTTTTACTTTTCCCATGAATCCCCTTCCATTGTTTCACTTTTTTTTTTAAGGTTTTGAACCCCCGAAATAGGTGTCTTTCAATTGTTCCGTTTGTATTATTCCTCCAAAAAAGTTTCAAATCCAGGAATCAGAAGAATGAAAAAGAAAAAAATTTAAATAAAGTCGTTGCACCTTTTCCCAGCTTGAAGAATCAAAAGAAAAAGTTTTGAAATCAAAAAGGCTCCGTCGTCGACGCAAGAGAGAAGGACAGTGAGGACCCAAAGGGCTGTGGACGCTGCGCTGGATTTGCGCGATAACAAACAAACAAGCGACCGCTGTGGGATGATTATCGTTCCGCTGGTAAAACCTAAACAAGCCAAAAAAGAAAAAAAAGAACTCGATGATGCCATATAAAACGCATGACATGTTTAACCATTTGTTATGTCGATTGTTATTTGGCCGTCTGGTGGGAGACAATACACACGGAGAGCGAGCCAGATAATGCGCATGGCACATAACAAGGCAGGAATGGCGGTCTCCAAGCATGGCAGGGGCGCTCCCGTGCCCAACGACCGTTCGTGATCGCCAATCCATTAGAAAATCCAGCGCTGGACGTGTGCAAGGGCGTTTTCCTCGGCACTCAACTGGTGGCGGTGGGAGCCGGTGTATATAGGGGAATGGGAGCTTCCGCCAGGCGCCGTCAATCAAAAGCCAATCAATCCGGATCGAATATCCTTGGCAGATCCCTAGTAGGACTTGAGGCGAGGATAAATTTCAGAAGGGCGCGCTTGCAAATTCGTCGATAACCGGATCTGGGACACACACACACAGTAAAGAAACCTGACAATAGATAAACGAGTTAATGGCCACAGGCGAACGAACGCAGCAGCAGCAAACGACAAGGGTGTGTGCTCTCTGGGGAGAGTCGAAAAAGAATCCCACGATTGGGTGATTTCCTTTTGGTAAACGGCCAGCTGAAAAGTGTCTCATTTACATCTCTTCCTCCAACTTTTAACAGGGAGGGCTTCCATCAGCTGGGAAAAAAGAAAAAGAAAAAAAGGCATCCAGATCAGCAGCGCGCCCGATGTAAATGGAGCGTGCGCCCGTCCTTTGGGTTGGAAACAAGGTGGGTCCCGTGTGGCAAGAGCTGGGCAAAGCCCAAAAAAAAAACGGTGGAGGGGAAACGGAAGAATGCACCAAAAGAATCGAGAGTATAGTCTACATGTGTCTGTCTGTCTGTCCGTCTGTGTGTGTGTAAAAAGGGAGAAAGAAAAAGGCGGAACGAACTGATGAAACAAGACGTGGCTGCTCCTCTGACGTTGCCCAGTTGAAGAGGACCACTTGAGCTGCGCACAACGGCCCAATCATAACAGTCGTGTGCTGCCAACAACACATTCGTCGCAGCGAAAAAACATTTTCTCTCGCCCGTCACATTTGGTTTGCCAGTTTTGGTGTCGTCGTTGCCTGTCACGCGCATTTGACACGGCGACACTCACCGAGTGATTTGTCAAAAAAAAGAACAAAAAGGAAAGAAATTGTGAAATTGTTTGCCAAAAGAAACAAACGAGACAGATCCTTAAAAGAAAAAAAAAGACACAAGTCACCGAGTTTGTCAGCTCGGCTTTATAGTTGCTGTTAATAAATTTATGGATACTACCCCCCTCCGCCCTTCTCGGTTTTTATCGCTTTTGTCTCCGTGGTGGTGGTGCTCCGGTGCGGGTCGTGATCAGTTTTTTGGCGACACCAACCACCACTTCTTTTTGTTTTCTCCCCTTGTTCTTTTTTATTTTTACTGCGCCTCAGTTTCGATCTTTTTGGTGTGACACAAGACGACAATAAAGGAGCTAGAGAGAGAGAGAAATTCGAATAACACAAAAACTAGTTGGTATTCCTCGACTGAAAAGTATGCGTGTGCCATCCAGTTTGTTGGAGCTCTCCTTGAATCTGTTTCGTTCCTTTTTATAACTTTTTTTGGGAGAGAAGAAAAGTTTAGTTTAAAAAAAGAATAAAAAAGGGAAGAAGAAGAAGGGGAAAGAAAAAGAAAACACATCTGAACGGGGTTATCTTAACCAGTCATCGAGTCAAGGTGAATGAATAGTAGACGAAGCAGCAGCAGCAGCACCAACCGAAGAAGAAGAAGAAGACGAGATCAGAGTCGAAGACAACCAGAAAAGAAGAAATAAATCTGCTGCATACGATTCTTCTTCTTTTGCCTCCTCCTCCTCCTCCAGCTGACCACCCACCCCACCCACTTCTCCCTCCCTTCCCCCCTCCCTCCCTCCCTCTTGGGTTGGCTACTACTACCCACCACCACCACCACTTGGAGCAGCAGCACACTTGATCGTTCTGTCAGTGTCTCCGCAGGCTCCAGACCGGCGACACAGGTCCCCGTCGCGCCCAACTCCTAAAGCGGCCACACGAACCAACAAACACATCAGTACACGCACTACGCACAGGACGACACATTCAATTTTTTATTATTAGCCTCTACTTCTTGTCTTGTCTCATTTTCGTTCACTTTGGAAATTCCATCGACACATTTTCTCCCGGCAGACAATTTTTGTTGTTGTTGTCGTTGGACTCTACAAACAACAACAACAGCACCGCCGCACACCAACCGCAACGTGTTTCCCCCCACCTTTCTATTTTTATTTTTTTTTATTTTTAAATTTCCCTAATCGATTCGCTAATCCTGAAAAAAAGTGCTACCAACTAGTTTGTGCGCTTTGAGTGTTTCGCCCACCTCGAGAGAATTTTGAACTTTCAACATCAACAACAACAACCGGAAGGAAAAATGTTGCTCCGGAATTGGTGCTCTTTGCTGTTAACCTTCTGTTGGACATGGAACATGGTTTCATCACACCTTCCACTAGTGCCAAAGGTAAGATTACGGACATTATTATCAATCCACTTATCAGTTCATCGTCTTGTTTCACACCTGCCAATTCTGCCGCCTTTCACACCCCTACCCTGGCCCATTTTGATATTCCCTTAATCCCCCTCTCATTCGAGTCATTAATCTCGCAAACATAATCCCCTCGCAATCCTGTTAACTACAAACCGCAGACAGTGGCGGATGACAATCTTAACAACTTGATGATTGCAAGGTGTGAACAAGTTCAGCAGCTTGTTTAAGAGAAAAAGACTTTTCCTGTTAACAGTCGAATGTTGTAGATGATCATCGGGGCTAAGGGAGGGATCAAGGGCGTTGATTGTGAAAGAGCGCGGCCTCTCTCAGGTTATATAGCGTCGTGTTGCAGGTGTTGCATCTGTAGCATAAATCCTCCTTTAAAAAGGAAAGGAAAAAAAAAGAGCGGTCTTCTTCTTCTCCTTTAGCTGGTGGGATGTATAACAATTGCCACCTGAAGATTGAGGAAGAGGGGGGATGCCTAATATTCATATAAAAAGAAGAGGTCGATTCCAAACGATCGTCTCCGGAGAGAGTGCGGGGGCTCCCTGCCGTCTCTTCTTCTTCTTTTTCTACCAATTTTTTGGTTTCTTTATTTCTTTTCAGTTTATGACTTAGGGTCAAAAGGTCACTCGGTCCTTGTCTCCGATGGACAAGCCTAAAAAATAAACCCCGTGCGCCGTTGAGAGACTTTCTGGTGTGTGTCTTGACAAAAGAATTCGAAAGGGATTTTCTCGCTTCGAGAGAAAGAAAAGAAAAAAAAAAAATATTTTTTAAAAAAAGGGGGCCGACGCCATGCTGTCTGCCACAGTCGAGTCGTTCCCCTTCTTCCACGACCACTTTTTCCCTGTTGTACTATAATATTCCGGTTGATTCTTTCTCGACTGCTCCGCCTCGTCCTCCTCTCCTTATGGCCCCCTTTAGATGGTCCTATCGGTCGCTCCTCTTTTTATCTTTCTCTCTCTCTCTTGTGGTGGTGTGAAATGGTTATTATTGCCTCGCCCTATCGACTTTTAGATATCTTCACACTTTTTTTATACATATATATCTCCAGGGCTTCTTTTTTAGATTGACACCATTTTGTTTGGTCCAAACATTTTTTGTACATTTTTACTAGGAAAGATATTTTAATAATACTTGCCTTTTGGCTATTATTGGTGGAGGGTACTGTAGGCAATCCAGTCTGGAAGAGACTCTTCGAAATTCCATTCCGTCATGGTATTCCGGATGTGAAAACGTGACGCGAATGGACAAGTTCTGTCTCGTCCAGATATTCATCTCCTTTTTTTTCTTTTTCTTGGGGACCTAAAAAAAGAACAAAGTAAAAATGTTGATCAGGCCGCCCCGAAATAAAAATACAAAAGAGCCTCGATTCTTTTCTTTAAAAAAAAAAAACGTTAGTGATTTGGGAGAGTGCGGATGCGGTGCTTCCTTGTTGTTCTCTTCCGACGCAGCTCAGGGAAAACTTCTCCGCAGGGGGTTCCACAGTTCTTTTTTTAGGGATTCTTAATAGATAATCTAATAGCGAAGGTCACCTGTACACCACCAAATGTCATTTCCTCCCTGTAAAAATCTTTCAGGGACTTAATCAGACGACGACGACGACTTTCAAATCAATTGTGATATTACAACTTGTTGTCGTTTGTAGACGGCCACCTCACCAACAAAAATAAAAAGGGAATCTATAAATGTTTCCAAAGGGCATTTTTAACATTTTTGAACTATTTCCAATCCCGTAAAGACAAAAGAGAGAGAGAAAAAAAAGACGAATCTTTTTTCTTTTTCTCTGCTGGGCCTTATCTTTCCTCTCGGTCTGAATGCCATTTCATGGCGAGTGACATTCTTGACCTCTCCTTTTTTTCTTATAGTCCTCTATAGATCCTCCTCTGCCATCCTTTATGAGTGGGCCGCCCTTTATTCCACATCTTCCTTTTCTTTTCTTTCAAAGAAAATAAAAATAATGCACCTCGTACGTACGTGTGTGTGGAGTAGGATGTTGGCGGTGCGGTCTTGTGAAGAAGAAAAAGTTCTTCTTCATTCCAGCGGAGGAGGGGAAACCCAGGTGTTCTTCCTTCGGTGTTTTTTCTTTTTTTTTTCCGGCTCCTATTCAACCTGCCGGGCCTTTTTCTTATTCTTGACGATGGGGAAACGAAGTTAAACAGGATAAGACCTAAAGAATAAAAAGAAAGAAGAAGAATAGGGGGTAAAAAACAAGAGGGAATTTTTGTCTTCCCTCCTTTGGCCTCCTTCGGAATGAAATATATCGAGAATGGCACTTGTGGGCAAGTTTCCGTATATGCCCAACATAAGATTGTCCACCTGCGCTCATTTTCTTCAGACTACCCCCTCGTGCTGCTGCTGCTGCTGTTGGTCGCTCACGTTTTTATCAACTCGAGAGATTATAGACACACACACAGCACAAGACATTTTTCTTGTCCTCTTGACTTGAAAGGTGACTTGGCTCTTTCTTCTTTCTTCTCCCAAGACTATTATGCCGTCCGCTTTTCTTTCCCACTCGTCATGTCAAAATCATTCCGCCACCAACAAAACATACAGAAACATTTTCCCCTCTTCAACTTCTTTTTTTTTTACAACCCAAAAATGTTTCTGGCCGGACTTGCATTCAAATAAAAACGTATGGGAGAGAGAGAGATGAGTCTTCTCTGATGACGGGCAGAGATTTCCGGCAAAAGGAAACCGACTTTGGTGGGCGATTGTGACGAAACCAAATGATGTTAAAAAAGAGAAATTCAATCCCGAAAAGAGTTGCACGGGAGTAATTCGAAGTCCAATGGCGGAAATGGCCGGTCGAAAGGCGAGAGAAACAGATGGAACAAAAGAGCGTCTAATTTTGGGGAGGTGATGACACCATTGAAATTAATTCACAACGACTTTTGTCTTCTTTTGCAGCCACCTTCGATGGTCTCGGCTGAATGCCAAACGCTGACGCAACAGTGCGGCGAAGAGTTGGGACTGTTCAGCTCCGGCAGTAACCAGAGCGCTGGACGTTCAGCATCGACCACGTCGACGACCACAACATCTACGCCGGCCGCCCTGGAACCGGTTTGCGGCTCAGATGGCCGGACGTATAGCTCCCGGTGCGAGTTGCAGCGTGCCAGGTGCGAAGGGCATCCAGTCCGGGTTCGTAATCGTGGATCTTGTCACGGTAAATTTGTTTCCCATCACCAACGTCTAACAACAACAACATATCCATCTTGACATTCTTTTTCTTTCTTCTCTCTTGACTTGGGGGGTTGGTTGGTTATTTTTACAGGAGCCGAGAAACGTTGTATGTCTGAGCGACGGTTGGCTCAGCGAACAGCCCGGCGATTGAACGAGACTCACCAAGCGGGCGGCGTCGGCAGTGCTGGTGGACTGGGCAAAAAATCGGCGCCTACTGGCGAGACTTTCATTCCTGAATGCAATGAGGACGGACGATTCGCGGAAATTCAGGTAAGTCAAGCCAGAAATCGAATCAAAATAGAAAGCCTGCGAAAACAAGAAAAGAAATGCAAAAATAACTTGACTCTTATCGTACACAATAGTGCCATCAAGGGACGGGCTATTGTTGGTGCGTCACGCCCGACGGCAAACCCATTCCGGGATCGTCCATCCGACACAACAAACCCAACTGCAAACGTCAAAGTAAATCTCATTCCTTTTTTCTTTGTTGCTGGAATCAGTTCGACTAACCCACAAAATCAATTTATAGGCAAATCCAGCCCCAGTCGCAGGTCACCACAAGGCAAGAAACCCCGTAAAGGTAAAACCCTCCCAAACTAAAAAGGCAAGAATCGAGAGCAAGTAATAATAAGAAAATATTCCATTAGGTTGTACACCTGGCGATAAAGCGGCTTTCAACGGTCACCTGATCCGACTCTTTACGACCGAGTTCAACCGCTTGCCAACCACTCCAATTCCCAGTAAGTTAATGGTCCTATCTTGTCCAGGGCGTTTCCTATTCTTTCCAGCCACGGTGGGAATCAAACTCATTTCAACGGTTCTTGTTTTGTTGCCGATTCCAGGTACTACAGCGCAAACGGATGGCGTGACCGAGACTGCTGAACGACGAGTGATGGAGTGGAAATTCGACCAACTGGACAAAAACAACGATGGCCAGCTGATTCGACGCGAATTCAGAGTTCTACGACGACTCGTCCGTAAGGTGGTCAAACCCAAGCGCTGCACCAAGAACTTTCCCCGACTTTGCGATACGGATCAGGATCGTAAGATTTCCCGGTCAGAGTGGTCCGTCTGCCTCGGCATCGGTATCAATAGTAAGTAGTTCATAAAACATTTTTACTGAATGAGTGCCATTACTGGCGCGCAGACCAACAATCGAACGAACAACAGGTCGTTACAAACCACCTGGGGTCGTTTAAGATTACAGGTTACACATGTCTATACACACAAACTAAGTCTGCTACTATTACCACTATGTTGGTGGAAACAGGTTTTAAGGGATGGGTGCTACTAGATATATTAGATGACCAGTTGCACAATGTGGGCTTTTCCCTAAGAATAATCGGTGATCCATCACCAATGTAATTGCCAATTCACAAAACCTTGTTGTTGTTTTTTTTTTTTGCAATGCTGAATCTTGAAAGACAATCCAAGTTGTGGGCCTACTACGGTTGAATGACCTGCTACCAAGTTGCAAACAGCTCGTCATGAATGACTTGAGAAGACAGATAATGAACTGACCATTGAGAGTTGGGTCGAAAAGAAAAAAGGGGCCCACAACTTTGAAATCAAGACTCACATCTTTTGTCACACAAGAATTTGGAGACAGGCAAAACTGCTGGCAACCCATGAAAGTTTGTTGTTTTATGAAGGTCAAATGATTACTAGATTGTGTGTATGTTGTGTAGCGACCAAGACTTGCCCGTTGATAATGTGTAGTCTCCTTCCGTTTGTTCCTGTTCCTCAACTCAGGGGACAGCGGTGAGGATTCGGCGGCCATGAATTCCAGACTGTCCATCCGACCAGGTATATAGAGTTCGGTTTTGCCAGCTCCTAAAGTTGCAAGAACCCATTATTCTTTCTATCCTCTTGCTTCTATGTGGGGGCTAGCTTGGCTTGTGTGTTTCACTTTACCGATTCCCCACCTGGCAAATAGAATAATCCATCTTGGAAACTTATGACGGCAGCTGATTGATGAAGAAAAATTTGGTTCCAGGTCGAATCGGTTTTCGTCTGCTTCGGGCTGATGTGATGCCCATATTTTCTGCATTCTTATGGGGGGAGCTTGGGGCTATTTTGTTTGTTTCCTATACCTTATTTTGAAAAAAAAAAGCAAAATTAATTCCCTAATCTCCGTTTTGTTTTCGTTCTTTTGAATAACTCTTGATTTCTTTTGCTTTTTCTCTGCAGATATCGATAGTTTACTTTGGACCAAGCACAGCAGTATTTTATCGCCGGAGGTGTCGTCTGTTGAAGAAATCGAACCTGTCGAAGGTATGCCAAATAATCTGAGACTACTAATTGAGCAGCTTTCATCATCTTGTTTACTTTTTTATCTACTGAAGCAAATGATTGTTATTCGGACCGAGAAGCCGCCCAAGAGGAGGTCGACCATGGCGCCAAAGGAATGTACGTTCCTGAATGCACGCCAGATAATAAATACCAACGAGTGCAGTGCCACAAATCAGCCGGTAGGAATGCTGTTGTTTTCTTGGTTTAATTTCATCATCATGTCACATACCTGATCATGTCTGATCGTGTCTTCGATCCTCTCGACCTTTATTTTTACCTCTTTTTGTTTTTGTCCTTGGCTGGGTATTATTTCCATAGGCTACTGTTGGTGTGCCAACGACGAAACGGGCAAGCCCATTCCTGGAACATCAGTGCAGAATAGCAAACCAACCAACTGCGACAATCTACCTGCCCACGTGCTGAACCGGCCCACTCCACCTCCAGTGCCAAAGGAAAACCTCAAGCCTGTTTACCGTCCACTCACTGCGGAAGAAGGTAATTTTGAATAACATTCGATCGACACGCCATCTAACGGCCACGTTCTAAATCTAACCTGTTTTGTTTTCTCACGCAGCTTGTACGGGAAAGAGGAAATCACGCTTGCAGTCCGATATGGTTGAATTCTTCAAGGAAAATCTGGCCGCTTTTCTTGTGAACAAAACAGCCAATAATCCAAACAGGTAATAAAATGAATCAACTAGTTGTAAAAAGTGTTATTTATTCTGTTTTCATTTGGACACTGTACTCAATTTTTATGTACGTACTTTAATTATGTAGCATCGCCGGACCGGATTACAATTTGCCACCGCGGGAACGAGTGGCCAAATGGCAGTTGCAACAGCTGGACGCCAATAAAAACAACGTCATTGACAGGCAGGAAACACGGGAATTGCGCCTCCTCTTCAAACGCAGCCAAAAGTTGAGACGGTGTAGTAAAAAACTGCCGGCTTTTTGCGACACAAACGCTGACAAGAGAATCACGGCCGATGAATGGCTCCGTTGCCTTGGAGTTGTCAAAGGTATTTTTACAAATAGTTTTACATGAAAATGACGATGCAATTTACTGATTCATTCTTTTTTTTTCACATTTTAGCTGAAGTAAGCAATATCGCCTCTCCCATTATTCCGGTTGGCGGATCTTCTAACGGCAAGCGAAGAGGTCCGAATCCATTGAGCACCTACCTCAAGGACCGATGATGATTTTTTCGCATTCTTTTCATAAAGCTTTCAAGCCACAGAAAAACAAATGAATAATAAGGTTATACGAATAGAGAGATGAAGCAGTTCCTGAAAAAAGAAAAAAAAAATTTTAAAGAAAAGAACAAAAAGAGAAATTACGAGCGCTGCAAGTGGATTATTTCGTAAATAATCGACAATTTACTATGTAACAATACGATGAGCTATAATATCTTTGCCCTTCCAAATGACATTTTTCAATTTTTACGGCAACAATGATCCCCTTCCCCCCACAATTATGAATGATGAGATGTGTACATATGTGATGATGGTTTTCTTTTGGCTTTGTATAAATAGTTGGAATGAGTGTTCGCACAACTTAACATTCATTTGTTTTTCTTTTGTGTATTATATTTATATCCCAGACCGAAAAAAAACGGCGAAAAAATTTTCTGGATAAAATACTGTTGCACTTTGCGTTTTCGATAAGGTATCAAATTGCATATCTACTTATATAATCAGAAAACCTTTTCAAGGGCTCCTGAGTATACGCGGTTAAAAGAGTTTTACAAATTAACCCAAATGTGGAATGAATTCTTTCGAAATGTTGGAGGGGGGTTTTATATGTCAATTCCCGGAAGACCAAAGGCTAGAAAAATAAAGAAGTGCTCGATCGATCAAAGACAGCAAACTGAAACCTTGATCTGAGAAAAAGAAGAAGAAGAAAAAGAAGTTGTTGAAGAAGGTTTTCCAATGTTACCACGTATAGTAAATTCAGAAAAGTTAGGTTAGGATGGATATAGATATAGACAGATAAGTTTGCTACAACTCACTATTATTAGCCTTTAGATCTTCCCCAAATTGTCAGACATTAACTTGGAGGTACTCGACGACAAAAACTCGAAGAATCTTCATAAGATCATCGATGGTGTTATAGTCAAGAACGGATTTGTTGTCTCCGTTCGTATGCCAAACATCCGGAAAAGGGGTTGTAATTAAGTGCAAAATAGGAACTTTTCTTTGCATGAATGGAATGTGATCATCTTCGATTCCGCCAGGTGCAAAATCGTTACGAAAGATCTGATTGTTGGTCGACAATAAATTTGCGCCCCTTAGTCGCTGTTCAATGTTTGCGGAATGTTGGAACCAACGATCACCAGAAGTAATGTAACTATAAAAATTGGGATTTCGAGCACCGAGTAAATCCAATAGAACCATCAAATCCTGATTGACGGTAATACAAATTCAAATCAAATATTGTTTCAACATATTTATATAATTTTCTCGCATACCATTCGGTGAAGTTCATTCGTTCCATCACGGTTTTGCGCTGGATATGATGTACTTTCCCACTTCTTGGCAAGGTTACGAGCCCCATAAATTGAATCCTATAACAAAAGGAATAGTAAAATTTTAAGCTACGAAATCTTAATTATTTCATGGATTTACCCTAGAATTCCAGTCTTTGAAAGCCTCTTCTCCATCAAAAAATATAAATTGCAAAGTAACTTGGCTGTTCTAAAAGTAATAAAATTTATTTATAAAATTATTATTTTAGCACATGTAATTTAATTCTTAAATTTACTTACACTTTTCTTGAGTTGATCTAACTTGGGAGCCAAATCTTTAGCCAAGGTAATCATCATGGCACAAGGAACAGCAGAATCAGTAGCACCAATGAAATTTCCATCTCTGGTATATTTGGAATCATAGTGACAAGCAAGGACTAAGCGCCTTTGAGCATTTGAATCTAAAGTTGTTATAATATTTTCAAAGGTCTTTTTGCCATGAGGACGGGGAGTATCAGCAGTAAATTTGTCAGTTCCAACATCCCAACCAAGGGATTGCATTTGATCCATGATGTACTGCCTGACTCGAGCATGATTGGGAGTTCCAACAACACGTGGCACCAAAATTGGATCAACTGTGACATCAAACCGTTGCATGTCTGACAATCCACTGACATATTTAAGCTGGTCCAAGTTCAAGAGACTTGCTTGGTGGCTAGACTGAAATATAAATAAGAAAAGTTTGTGTAAAACTTTATTCCCTTAGGGTTGAGCTGATAATATGGGTACCTTAGCATGAAACCATGCCTGAGACTGACTTTGGCTCAACAAACTTATGAGGAAAAGTACCCCCTTGAGAGAGATCATTTTGTTGGTGTGAACTGTAGGGAAGAGAAAAACGTCAATATTAAAGTAACCGATATTTGATACATGTAATCAAGATCAATCGTCAAATCCAACCTGTATTTAACGACAACGTACCCAACATTAATGAAAAGCAGATGAAAACTGCTCAAATACTTATATCAACATACGAAGGGCAAACTGGAGGACACAAAGGCCATTAATAAACTAGATAACATATACGGCATCGAGGAATTATCGGGGCGTTATTATCAGTCTAGTCACTAGAAAGAACTCAAGTCACGTGATTTGTTCGTGACGTCGTCTGCGCTTTTCCTGAAACCAAATAACACTCAAAACATTGTTTGAGCGACGTCCTTGCTTTTTGAAGGATAAGCATTATTTGCGAATATATATGCCTTGAAATACAACTGGAAAAACAAATTAGGATAGCCGCACACATCAAGAAATCTCAAGGTTGTGTGCTACTTATTCCTGAACGAATAAATAACTAATAGAGTAATAGAAATGTGTAATAGAAAACCTGTTTTATATACCTCGGAGGACGAATGAAGCGAAGCGGTGTGTACTCTGCGACAGAAGGCGAACAACTGTTTGCCAACCTGCTCTGCTTTTCAACCCGGACGCAAAGCTGAGCAAATACAGGATTTTCCTTTTAATAATAAAGGTGTGTGTGTAATAATTGCACCTGTTTTCTCTCTGTGACCCCGGGCAGTTTGAGGCGCCAGACCGCCAGCGGTTTATATTGACGTAGAGTTTTCAAATAGATTGACGACATTTGTGTATGAGCTCCTTTTTACCTCATTTCGAACCTTTTTGTCACCGTAGCGGACAACTTAATCCAATTTACCGAGCCGTCGCATTGGCTAAAGTCTTGACAGCAAAGTGCACTGTCGCGCAAACTCACTTTGGCAATAAGTTCTAGACTAGTGCTACACGTCTTGTGCATTTCCTTAATCAAAACCACAATGTCACTTCTCGTTAGAAGTTGCGAGATCGATGTGAGCGTCTGTGCTTCAAAGCGGAATGGTAATAAAGTGAGGCATAGCGTATTATTTAGCTACATTATTTTGACACGTGCACGCTAAGTTACATTCCTTGTCATTTTTAGTTTATTGTGCATATGCTTCACTTGCTAAAATGAAGTAAAATACTTTCTAGTAAGATTTTTTATCACCCACAATAGTAATGCCACATTTACAGGGTTATAATTCTTTGTCCCAATTTTTACATGCCCTGGGTAAAGAAAAAGATCAAAACTGTGAATTTTCACATTAAATTTGCATAAGAACTGAGATCTCTCTTATATTACCGCATATTCCCGATAATTTCGTGCGTTGCACGCAAAGGCCACCTAGCGGTGCATTTGCATTTTGAATACAAACACAAAACACTGCAACAGACGATCTTCTGCCTCTGAGTCAAATGGAAATGGCTGACGTGGACAACTTGGATAGCTATGTAACAGGAAATTTGACGGAATCGAAAGTTTTAGATAAAAAACCTTCGTCGGATTCCATGTAAGTTCCATATATTTGCTTAGTCTTGTGCAACATTTGATTTTCCAACACTTTTTTAAATAAATAGGATGTCTCTTCCTGTCAAATTCAATCTCTCCGTCCCAGTTGCGCAAGAATGGCTTGGTTCACGAAGAAAAAATTTGAAACCGTGGTTTAGATTCGTACAAACCTCAAAATTTCAGAGTCCCACATCGGTTCCTGCACTTGGTTCAAGGATCGTGAAAAATGTTGATCATTTCCAAAGCAATTATTTGTGCATTTTTATCATCCTCATTTTATATTGTTTGTAAGTTTTCTTTCTTACATTTTATTAGTAGTTTTGAATGGTTTAAATCTTTTTCTGTTTGATGCTTAGGTTAACATCACCACTACTTTTGTTTGCTGTGGGCACTTCATTAGGAGCTTGCTATTTGATATCTAGAAAAAATGATGATCAGAAGCTTAGTATACTTGGTCACGAACTAAGTTTAGCTCAACAATATGGACTTATTGCCATGGTGTCCCTACCACTCTTTTATCTGGCTGGGGCTGGATCTGTGGTCTTTTGGGTTCTAGGTAAGTTTTAAAATATATATCTTCTGAAATTAAGGTAACTAACAATTAAAAATGGTTTATAGGTGCATCTATGTTTCTGATTGTCCTGCATGCATCTTTTTACAACAATGAATCACCTGAAGAAAGTTTTGAACAACCAATTCTACAGGTTTAGAAAAAATTCTGTGATGGTCAAGTTTAATATATTATTTACACACTGCTGCCTTATTATTATATTAAATTACTAACATTTTGATTTTTCTGTGTTCTCATAAAGCCATGGTTGTACCTATTTGCGCCTTTCACTAACAATAAAATATAACGATATCCAAAATTTTTCTACAAACGTCAACGAGCTACTTTAACTTAACTGTCCATATTCCAAAAAGGCGCCACTTGTCGTATTCCCCCTTATGAGAATGTATTTCCAGAAAAAAACTGGCAAAAGAGACTATTTCAACACTAAATCAGAATAGGGGATATTAGGCGAGAGAAGTGGTAACAAAAATTTCATTCAAGATGGAATTCCACGATGAATCAAATGTTAATCAAGCGCCATTCCATCGTCTCCTTCTTCTTTCTTCTTATCCTTGTTTTGCAATGCCGCAATAAAAGCTTCCATGTCTCCTTTCTGGGCTGCTTCAACAGCTTCAGAGCCAAGACCAAACTGTTGAATGAGTGGACCTAATTGCCCAGATTGAAGAGCAGCACTAAAGACGCTCAATGCCTGAAGAAAAGACGCGTTAAAACACGGCAACATAAATCTAGAGACAAGTGCTCGTTTACCTGAGCAAATTGGGGTGACTGAACCGTATCACGAACCATGGAAGCGGTATCGCCCTCGCTAGCCTGATCCGAAGGAGGCAAGAAATCGCGGAGTTGACGCATGAAATCGGCATTGTTTAGAATGGGGTGCAGGACATCCGTACTCAAGCCCTCTGACAAATCTACTACTTTTAGCAATCCATAGATAAAATAACCAGAATAATCAAATCAATAATGCAGTGCATTTAGCATACCGGACGGTTTTTCGGGCCTTCCCGGAGGCGAATCTGGTACTTGAATTCCTGAAAGGATTTGCTGAAGATTCGTCAAGTTGCCTAGAGAAGGCACTCCAGTGGTTAATGGAGTCGCTGGCAGATTACTACCAACGGTTGCAGAACTGGGCGTAGTAGCAGCAGCAACAGGAGCACTGGTCGCAGCAGCAGGAGGGATAGCTGCAGCCGAACGAGCCTGAGAAGCTGAGCCAGATGTAGCACCACTCGAACGGCTTCGTGAGCTTGAACCACTACGCATGTTTCTGTATTGGAAAAATTTCAGTTAATCTAACTCAAAACTTTTTCTTTAAATGTGATACCCATCAGATGGAACTAGCAGAGATGATAAACCTGACATCCCACCAACATTTCCAAACAACTGCATCAGTTGCTGTTGAGACATTGAACTGAGCAAACTCTGCAAATCTCGTTCACTACCTGTGTTTAACAGCCAAAATAGATGGTTAGAGAAATAATGAAATTTCACCTATATTCAAAAATTAGAAACACTACCTAAATTACTTCCTCCCCTTCCACTTTGGGATCCTGGAGTAGGAGGGTTGTTCAAATATTCATTAACCTTGCGACAGTAGGTTTCATCTTTATCAGTTTTGGGCTCCTGCAAACCAATTAAAATTAAAGAAGACTGATTTTCTGGTAACTTAAAGATGGTTACCTGCATCCAAAAGAAAGTTTTCTTATTGGAAGACTTGAATTTCAAGAGAAAAACCCTTCCAGTGGTACACTGAGGTACTCGAACATACTCACAATCATCAGGGAAAATGATCCAATCCTAAAAACGAAACCAAAAATTAAAATGTGTACAAAGAAGGAACAAATGTTCAAACATACATCTTCAACACTTCCAGATTGGCGATCTTTCCAGCAAAAATGAATCAAAGAGTCACTTGACTGGTGAATATAAACAAGACCTTTCCTCTTGTCAGGATGCACCATGTTTCCTCTCATCGTCATTTTGCCGGCCCGGAACTCGACAAGATTTTTACTCTGGCTACGAGACGACGAGCTACTGAAAAGACTCATTTTTTCTTTGAGTTGTCTAACTTCGTTTAATGCAACAAAAGCTACTCAAGTTATTGCGACAATATACCAGAAACTAACTGGAAAATGTATTGACTCCAGAGAAACAAATCTCGGACAAGCAAAGCGTAGAGCCCACAAACTTCAAGCTTCAAGAGTCAAGATGAGTAATGAAAACTGCTTGATCATTTTAGAATTTTAGAGACGAAGGGAAAACAAAAAAGAAGCCTTTTCTCTCTCGTTGAGTCGCAACCGCCACGCGTCACCTGCCGGCTGGTTTGCAATCGAATTGATTAATATCGGGATAATTTTTCTATTATTTTTGTGTAAAGAAGGTTGAAACTTGAAAGCGTAAAATCAACCGCCAACATAAGCTCAAATAACTATAATGCAGATGATTCGAAATACGCCATATGGACACTTCCAGAAAATCAGAATGGTGATGGGAAAAATTTATTAAACAGAAAATATATGGTTACTGAGATTTTGGTTTATTTTCGAATGATTGTGATTGTGAATTTTTTTCCGAAACTGCTTTTTTTAAAGATTATAGGTTGATTCATTGATTGTTCAGTCTTTGTAGTCAGTGGTTTCCTGAATCGCCGGGCTTCGATTTCGTTTTCCTGGTCGAGTCGTAAGATGTGTTCCTTTTCGAATAACACCTGCAAAACGTTAATAAATTATAAAATGCCTTAAATTCCGTAACATAAGGGGGAAATATCAATATAATACCGTGATTTACTAATTCATCATCGCTCGTAGGTTTTCCTTGCTTGGTACTGGCATCTAACATTGCCCGAATTTCAGTGGGAAAATTCTTACTTGGAGCAGCAGATGAGGGAGTTGTTATAAATCCTAATTAAATTACATATATCCAGTTTATTCTCGTTTAATGTTGAATACTAAATAAGGAAACTAATTGTTGCTATAGAAATATTACCTGCTATCTGTTTTTTCTCTTCGTATTTAGAGTGCGCAAGATGGACATTTTTTAGACAATTTGATGACAAACCCTCACATCCAATCAATCTACATTCATTTTCATCCATGGAAATTCCAATTTCTTCTTCGGATGACTGACATTTTTGAATCAATTGGATATACTATATTTTTTAAGAAATAAAATGATTACTTTTGTTTTCGTTACATCTCTCCATTATACTGTACCTTGTTTGGTGCACTGCAAACACAGAACAAAAACGCTTTGCCAATAAAAAGTTTCTGAAAAACAAAGTCTGCATCCATGATCTTCTTTTCTTTCAATTCAGAAGTGAACTTTGTAAATTCTTTGAATTCACTTAAAGTTAAACGAACTTTTGATCTAACAAAGTTGGAAATGTCAAGATTATTCACTGTTAATAGCTTAATGGACATACTGTGATTTCTGAGTAAAGTACAATCCGTACATAAGGTACAATCCTCCCAATCTAGATGCAAACTCATTATTTCGATTCAAAATTATAGCTTTTGCTGTAGCTAACAGTTCACCTGCAAAAAGTGGTTCCGAACTCCTTCCACTACATAAGAAAGATTTTTTAATGGAAAAACTCCACGTACCAAAATATTAATTCAAAATGTGATGCTTTCCATTCACGTGCGAAGTCGGCAAAGCTCAAGCTCTCTGACTTTGAAAATGTTCAACCAATATTTCACAATCATTAGCAATTTCGAACATGATGATTTACACAGACTTGTGAATAATCTGATCTAATATTTCCGTACGGACATACGTCGTTTCAACGTTTGTTGTGTTCTGTGTTCTATTTTGTAATTGTAAATAACTGGATATAAAACAAGGCCCACGCATTGGCGCAATTTTCGATATTACCAGATGTACAGTATCCTTCAATAAATTCCGAGGGGGGTGCTTGGAAAATGAAGACATCTGTCGGATCTCAAGTAAACCCTTTGAAAATATTTCGCGCAAACTTGATGCCGTGCAGACGCAAACTTGACGTGTAGACCGAAAAGGTAATCATAACAACTCAGAACAGCAGGTAATTGTTTGACTGGCCAAGAGATTTCTCAGCGCTTAATATGTGATTTAAAAAAAAAACAAATGGCTGATCTCAAGTTTCAGTTGTCTGAAAAGGCTATTGAACTCCAGTGCAAGAAAAAGAAGATTGAAGAAACTGAGAATGCCTTGAAAGACTAGGCACTACATTCTCATAGCAATGAACAGGTATTTTTAGAAACATTTTAAAGGAAACTAACACTTAATTTATCATTTTTTTACAGAAAGACTCGCAAAGCAGAATACATATTGGCTGGCCAAGAGACCTCTCAGCGATTAATATGCTGATTTGGAAAAACAAATTGCTGATCTTAAGTTTCAGTTGTCTGAAAAGGCTATTGAACTCCAGTGCTAGGAAAAGAAGATTGAAGAAACTGAGAATGCCTTGAAAGACTTGGCGCTACATTCTCATAGCAGTGAACAGGTATTTTTAGAAACATTTTAAACGAAACTAACACTTAAGTTATCATTTTGATTTTAGTTGGCCATTGTCGAAGAAAGAAATCGCGAATTTTAGGGCAAATTTGATGAAAAGGCCCAGGAACTTGAAGCTGCTCTGGTTTGTCTAGAGAATTCGCAACGATTAAAAGCCGATCTCGATAAGGAAGTTGCTGATCTCAAATGCCAGCTTATGTCAAAGTCAATAGCACTCCAGTAGAGCGGATGGAAGAAGAAATGGAGAGAGCCTTAGATGAATTGACACAAAAGTCTCTTAACACTGAGCGGGTAATTATACAAAGTACCGACTTTTTGTGCATAATTTTGTAAATCACTAAGTTAATACTTCAGGCAGAATCTTGCCGATCATAAGTGGACATGCCGAGACAAAAAGAAAAGTTGGAGATAGACGCTTTGAAAACATCCTTAAATTTAAAGAATTTAGAACTTGAGAGTATCAGCGGTGAATACGAAGAGGCCCAGAAGATAATAGCGTCATCGGAAAGAAAGATAGCCGATCTCGAATTAACCGGTGCGTTAGTTATCGATTATCATTTTATTAAAATTCATTCATTTTTTAAAATCATCGATTCACGATCCCTAGTCAGCCTTCTGGAAAGAAGATTGGAAACAGAACGTGAACAGGTGAATTCTTTTAGAGCTACTGGCTTTTTTGTCATTTAACTTTCTTATATTCTGGCAATCTTTTAGGCTTCTTTCTCTAGCCAACAACCTGTGATCAAGGCTGCCGTGGAACCAGCACGTTCGCTTCGGCCCATTTTGAAGCAAACATTTTCTTATGTCAAACAACAGGAATTGGCTTCACACGATGCAAAGACACCGTTTTAGCTATAAAAAAAGGTTAATAAAGGTTATACTTTTGAACCCAGAAAGGAGATGCATCTAAAACTGCCATGGATACTTTAAATCTTTTGCAGAAAGCTAATGCTATTGTAAGACCCTATTTGTTGATGTCGTGCCGTCGCAAACTTGATGCCATGAATGATATGAATTGATGATGCAATACAATGAATTATGCAAACAGCGTATATTTTTTTAATTTTTAGATGGTTCATTTGTTTATTTCAGTGAAAACAAACACTACATTATTACAGGTTTTAATAACGAGTCCAATAACCGTTCCCATCAATAACTAATTGCAGGCGATTGGTTATAGAAAGAGCGAGTTTTTGCCAGTAGTCGGGCCTTCCACGATACCTGTCCCAGCACGCTCTAGCTTTCTCGTAGACTTAGTCAGGGGATTTTGGACGGAAATATTCCAAGTCCTACACCATGTTCCCCCAATGATTTTCAATTGGATTTAGGTCGGCTCCCTTAGGTGGCCATGGCAAAGCTGCAATTTCGGGGTGTTCTCGAAACCAAGAACGAATGACGATGGCTTGATGGATGGGGGATAGGTCGTGAATGAAGCGCACTTGTTGATTTGGGAAACGAGCTTGATATAGATGGTAAAAGAACGTTTTGCAGGATTTCCAAATACTTCTCTTTGTTGAATTTCCCTGCAATTCGAACAAAGTCCCCTGCTCCTCCAGCACTAAACCAACCCCAAACTGGAACCGTCATTCTACCACTGGTGTCTTTGATTTGAATGTGGTCGGCATCAAACCGAATTCCGTTTTTCCGGTAAACGAAAACGCGTCCACACTCATCAGATCTATTAAGAAAAAAGGGGTTATTGCCGAGAATTGAACCACAAGTTTAGAGAGTCTTTTTTCAACTTTTGAAGAGCTTACCTCTTACCCTGTTGACACAGAATTAGAACCTAGCTTGGAGAATGCTATTCGTCTTAACATTGCATATCAGTCCATTTTAAAGGACCTTGTTCAGCAGTTGGAAGTTCTCAGGGTTGTCAACCTTAAAAATCAGAAGAAATTAGTTGCTGAAATTGAAGTTTTGAAAGCTTCAGAAAACGAAATTTCTGATAAGCCGAAAATCGACGGAAAGAGACAGGGCTGGAAACTACTCGAGGTCCTGTTTCCAATTGAGTTTTACGAGCTCACAGGGGCCACTCCACCCTTGGCTTTGCAAAAGGCAAAGCCTAAATCCAAGTGGGAGATCGCGAAAGCGGAAAAGTTTGAGAGAGAGGCCTTGGCACTCTTGACTCCAGAACAGAGAGCTAAGTTCGACGAAGACGAAGCGCTCATTCGGAGGGACAAAGAGGCGCAGAACGCTCTACGACAAGAGGTTAGCGCGGCCAAAAAGAGAAAGCGCGACGCGGTGGAAGAGGCAAAGATACGCCTAGTAGAGAAGGAGGCGAAAGACAAGCGAGAGGCGTACGAGCGTTCTAAACGTCGTAGGGTTGACCCTCCAGCCTGTCAGGGTAACACGGTAGCCCCAGTAACGGTCCCGTTTGTGACACCAATCGGGGACCCGATTCTACCAGGAGATCTCTTCCACCAGCTGCAGACGGCATTCGCTGCAGGGAAGTTCGCCATACCGGGCACGGCGAGTGACCCAGTAGTCTCTGATTTACTGAAAGCGCTCGAGCGATTCACGACGCCAGTAAACGAGCCTCCGCCATCGGCCACGACGAGCCAGGCGCAAACACCACAGCCATCGGCCTCGACGAGCCAGGCAGACGCTCCACAGCCATCGGCCTCGACGAGCCAGGCAAAGGTAGCAAAAACACCTAGAAGGCAACCGGCAGCTGGAAGGAAAAAGGCAGAAGCTTCGAAAGAAGTCCAGGCCCAGATCCTGAACCCTCCAGGCAGGTGAAGATGCTGAGGGTTATTCAGCAAGTGAAGCAAGTAGCTCTCAGACAAATGTGACCACAAATTTAGAGAGTCTTTTTTCAACTTTTGAAGAGCTTACCTCTTACCCTGTTGACACAGAATTAGAACCTAGCTGATCCTCAAAAGGTTCGACGACGAGAATCCCGGCGTTACGCTGGTAAAACTCCCGAAGGCCCGGCGAAAATCAGCCATCAACCCTCCCTCAAAGGAGTTGGTAGAAGCGGCAGGAAAACAGGCGGCGAGACGCAATAGTCTCAGATCTGCCAAAGTGCTGGAAATTGAAAGAGCCTACATTGCACATCAATAAGAAAATATAAGACTTCTCTAACAGCTGTAAATATTTTGTCGTAAAATAGTCCATTATCTGAATTTCAAACAGAAAGAAATCTGAATCACGTTTTGCTCTTTAAAACTTCACTAACATAGCAATCTTTTTACATTTCAGGTGAAGATGCTGAGGGTTTTGCTCTTTAAAACTTCACTAACATAGCAATTTTTTTACATTTCAGGTGAAGATGCTGAGGGTTATTCAGCAAGTGAAGCAAGTAGCTCTCAGACAAATGTGACCACAAATTTATAGAGTCTTTTTTCAACTTTTGAAGAGCTTACCTCTTACCCTGTTGACACAGAATTAGAACCTAGCTTGGAGAATGCTATTCGTCTTAACATTGCCTATCAGTCCATTTTAAAGGACCTTGTTCAGCAGTTGGAAGTTCTCAGGGTTGTCAACCTTAAAAATCAGAAGAAATTGGTTGCTGAAATTGAAGTTTTGAAAGCTTCAGAAAACGAAATATCTGATAAGCCGAAGTCAAAGGCTATTCCATTTTCATTTTTTGGCATGCCGTACTTCAAGGAGTCAGACTACAACACTCCACCCAAGCGGCTGACGGTGACGGCTGTAGACTGTGTTGACGTACGTTCAAAATTAAATCAAGGCAGTCAATAGGTGGCGTTCGCCGTTGGATTCTCTGCCTAACTCACCTCCTTTATGTCCAACCTAATTTCAAGGCCATGCGTCGGATTTTAGAATAGTAACATACGATTTACGATGATAATCAACAAAATCACAATTGTAAAATAAAATGGACTTTTAACAATAACAGTGAGTGTTTTGTTGTGCTTGTACGAACGGCAGAAGACAAAAGAAAACAGTATGTGACAGCAGTTCCTTGTTTGAATGTGTTGAGTGAAGCAAAAGTCAACACGATAAATGATGGATGCGGATATTTTAATTTCATCCAGTCATCCATAATTTTTCTGTTTTAATCGCTCCAACTAAAAAGACTAAAAAACACAATTTTTAACATTATTATGATAGACGAACGAGAAGAAGAAACAAAAAAATAAAACCGTAAATTGTTTGAACGAGAAATAAAAATCCGTGAAATTACACGCAAGCTTGTTTCAGTTCTATTATTGACTACATCAAATTTATAACCTACTTTCAATTCATTAAAAAAAAACTATTTCAAAACTCATTAAGTTCATCTCATTTTCTTGCATCATTTACGTGGTAGACTACGGGCCGAAAAGAAACGTGTACTTTACCTTTAATTGGGTGCATAATTTTGAAAAAAAGCCTTCTGGCGGGATCCGATTCACGAACAATGGTTGAGCTAATCGCTTATTGTTGCCAAAAACTGTTTGCTTGTAGCCCAGACTTTTTTTCACACCAGCACCTAAGTTACCACTATTATAAAAGCCAACCTATAAAGGTTTTGTATTTTTTTGATTGACTATGAATTGATTTGCCCCTTTTTTTCTTTGGTCTAGTCTGTTCACACGATCCCGGTTCAACGGAAGAGTTCCCCGCATAGGGCAATTGTGGTTTGCACAACAGCTGATCCACGAGACTACCACCTGCCACCACCACCACTATCACTCTATGGACTATCAAATCTTTCCGAGCCCATTTTCGTGTTCCATTTGACAGACGACAGCGCGTGAATTTATTTTACTTCCCCGACTTTTACGTTGAAAGTCAATTCAATTTCTTTCCCTCGGAAGAGAAAGAACAAAAATAAAAAGGGCCGACCGGTTGGACTATATTAGTACCACAGCGGACACGTTCCGGGGCGTGTGCAGTAAAAAAAATTCACGAACGAAATATCCACGTCGGCACGGCCACACACAATTCTATCTGCTAGCCTATCTGCTGTTGTTTGACGCAGGTGCCGCGAAGACATCAAAGCTTTTCATTACCGTGTGCAGCACTGGTCGTCACTAACTTTCAAATTTTTCTTACACGAGACCTGCAAGAAATAATCGTGGGATTTCACGAGCGTCACACTAATTACGTCAAACAGAAAAAGAAAGAACCGTTTGCACATATAGACACACACACACACATACACGCACAAAATTCGACATTTTCCACGTGAATATCTTATTCCGAACGAACGACCAGCATATCCGGTCAGAAAAAAAAAATTCGTGTACAAGTTACCTCTGAACGGTTGTTTCTTCTTGGTTGACAACTGGCCAGAAGTTCTCGGAGGTATAACTTCAAATTAAATAGAAAAAAAAACTTGAAAATTAAAAATTAAACTTAAAACTAACAGAAAGGTGAAAGGGTAAATAAAATGATCGATAATTAATGTATTTCAATTTTTTCTTTCTTTCGTATTAAAAAAAAATGAATAAAAAAAGGGACCATGATTGAATTGATTGGCGCCGTGAACGGACGCAGATGGGGGAGGGAGGGGAGGGAACGGGTGGGCCAGCGACCGACATGTAGGAGAAACTTGGGTGAGTCACTTGAACACATCTACACGCACGGGATCAACAAAGCCAAGAGCATTTTTTTTTTTTGTTGGAGAGAGGGGGGGAGTAGGAGGACAAGATAAGTAGAAGTGTGGAGGGCCAAAAGGCCAAGAAAAAAAAAGAATTCATTTTTGTGTTTTATATCGCGGGACTGGGGCATTTCTCATTGAAAGGGAATAGGCTAAACATAATACTATGCGGATATAATAGCATCCATTTGTTCTCATGTTTCGGAGGAGAGGATTAGGTTCGTCTTCATTCGTTCACGACTGCAAAGGGCATTTTTGAATTATTAGAGATTGGGGGGGTGGGGGGTGGCGGGAGAATCAAAAAGGGGAACGGGGAGCAAATAGACGACGACTTTGTACACAATGATTGCGGTCATTCGGAGCGAAACAAACGTCTGTACAATCATTTGTAAAAAGAAAGCAAAAAAAAATCGAATTAAAAGGAAAGAAATCGAAAGAAATCAAATCAAGATCAAACAGATAACTAATTCTCTTATTTTCCACCCCAGGCTGCGTTCCCCCCCCCCCCCAAAAAAAAAACAATCGCAAATAGATTTTATAATAGATATTTAATATTGATCAGGAGGGAGGGGACGAGGGGCAGGTGCAGCACTCGTTGATCGAAAATCCGAGTCACTTTCTTTTGTTTTTTCTTTATTTGTAATAATTTTTTCGTATTTCGATTGCAGATTTTTTGTTTTCACATTTTGTTTTTTCGCTTGGAGGAGGGACAGGAGGAGAGAGGGTGTGGCAGCAGCAGTTCAGCAACAAACAAAAAAAAAATAAAGAAATATACCAAGGGAAAAAGAAAAAAAAAATATATCATAATGGAATGGAAAATGGCGTTTGTTTCTCTCGCTGTGCACTCGAACACAATGACGTCATCCCGTCTTCCACGGGAAGGCAAGTGAAATCACGAGATACAGACAGCACCGCCAACAAAAAAAAATTAATAAGAGAAGTAAATCAAAGGAAAGAAGAAAAAAAAAAAAAAATGGCGGGAGAAAAGACGGTAGGAAAATATCGGGGGACCCCAAAATTACCAAATAATCAAAGAGGGGATCATCACCATTTAAAAGCGTTTCCCAGCCCCCGTCAATTCATCTCCTTATTATTATTTTTTTAGAATTTTCTCCCTTTGACATTTCTCTTCTCGATAAGCAAGTAAATATATGCATCCGGTTAAAGAATCCCAGGCACTTCGATATCATGTAGTCATTTGTAGTGGCCGTGCGAGCAATTTCACCGTAAACATTTGTAGGTCAACAAAAGAAGCATCTTCCGCGTGCTCAAAAAATGACGGTCATTTTCTTGCTTGAAACAAAAATAGTGAACAAATAATTCCGGAAAATTTCCATCTCGCAGCCGAATAATAGTACACCAGGCGCACAACCCAACGGCACAGAGAGAGAGAGACACACACACACACACAGAGACACACACTCACAATCAAAACAAGCACACGGGAATTTATAGTTTCTCTCTCTCTCTCTTTTTTGTCCAGTCTTATTTGCAAGTATCACAGAGTTCGTCAGTCAAGGAGAATCGGACAACTCATTTGTGGAATCTGGCGCCAAAATTCAAAATTAGCAAAATGTAAAAAAATGATTCAATGAATTTATAGAAAAGAAAATGACTGACCTTATCATGTAAAGACTATCAACATGAACCATCATCTCGGTGCTCTTAAAATCGTTGAGCTCCTTACGGATGGCGGCCTTCTCCTGAGGCGTGAGCCGCGTCCACGGTCGGTCGGCTCTTCGGTCGTAATCCTGAGCGTCGGCCACTTCGACATAGTCGTTGAACCGTATGATCTGTTGAGACAAGTCAGTCGGATTAAGTTTCCCGGAAAAGACAAAACAAATTAAATTCAACCGCCAACAACTATTCTGAACTATTACTATGACTACTACTACTACCCCGAGTCCTAGAGGAGCTCACGCCTCACTGCGGCCAACACGGTTTATTCATTTTCCTGTATTTTTTTTTACCTTTCTGGCTTTAAGCTCTTCGACCGTTGGCCTGAAACTGAGTTTGCGGAAGAGAGTCATCTTCTTCTCTTCCCTTTCCTTCTTCTCCTCCGCCGGACTGGTTCCTAAAGGTACCCAAAACAAACAAAATCCATTAGAATACTCATTCATGGCGTTGGAAAAATCTCAACGAAACTGGACACTTGCTTTTAAGGATGTTGCGCTCTTCCAGTTCTTCCTGCGTCGGACGAAGACTCAGCCGCCTGTGAGAAATCAACAAAAATTTTAAAATCAAATGAAAAGGATCGAAATGTGATATAGGTGACGTACCTGGTCAAACGGGCGCCGATCGTTTCGCGTTGAATGTGTCGCTCCCTCTCGGTTTGTGCGTGCAAGATGCCCCTCTCGATGAGCTCCTGCCGATCGGGTCTCATGGCCAGCTTGAGGGCCAGGCTGTCCTTGCGGGCTATCCGGGCGCTCAGTCTCGCTGTGATCGTTTTCCGTGTCAGGTCATGATGTTGCGTTTGTCGGAAACAACTTGTTGACTCTTTTTTTTTGTTACCTTCTTCAGACATGTTCTCCTCGTCGTCGTCGACGTCGTCGTCCCGGTAGAGGATCGGCCCGTCCGACTCGTCAGAGTCGTAGTCGCACTGGACGGGGATCGTCGGCACCGGCACCGGCAGGTAGGTCGGTCTCTGGCCTTTGGCCGGCGGCGGCGGAGGTGGCGGATGATTATGGTGGTGGTGGTGGTGGTGAGGCGGAGGCGGCGGATTGTGGTGGTGATGGTTGACCCCGTGGCCGCCGCCAGCGCCACCTGCAGCGGCAGCGCTCGACTCGCGGTTATTGTTGTCCGACTTGAGCTGCATGTTGTGATTGTGGTCGTGAGCCGATCCGCCGTTCACCGCTTGCCCGTTGCTCGACGTGCTATTGCTGTTGCTATTGCTGCTGCCGCCCAGGCTGATGCCGAATCGCAGGGGTCGCGTGCTACACGGCCGTCCATCCCGACGGAAGCAGCGAGCCAAAATTCAAGAGAGAAAGAAAGCAAAAAAGAAAAAAAAAAGACACAAAATATCGTCATTAGTACACAGACAATCATCGCAGGTCGACACCCACATAGAAACAACCAAACAACAACCAAAATAATCAAGGGAGGGGGCATAAGTGGAAAGAAAACTCCTCCCCCCCCCCCACACACAACAACAATTGATCGTAAAAGAATGAGCCAATGAAATTGAAAAAAAAAAAATAATAATAAATGATAATATAGTAAAAGGAAAGCTACGAAATGGTGCACGAAAAAAATAAAAATGAAACGGAAGAAGACGAAAAAATTCCAGCAGCGAAATTCACAACCGAAAAGAAGGGAGGAGGAGGAGGAGGACCGTGGGCAAAATAGAAAACGGGGGCTCGGTCCGAAAACCACCGTCAGATGGTAATCAACGGAAGAAAAACGCAATAGGGGGACATGGGGGAAAAAAAAGAAGAAAACGTGCAGATGGCCAGCCAGCGCCCCGACCAGACGCACGCGGTCACGACGACGGGGCCAGCCAAAAACGGGCAAAACCTCAGCTAATAATAATAACGCCAAGGGGGGAAAAAAAGAAAGAAAGAAAGAAAAAGAACTAAACTAAATCTTTTAAGAGCAGCAGATTTTCAATAGACACACGGGGGCTCCCGTGTGCCATGGCGCGGACTCTGAGGGGTAATTATAATCCCAAGCAAAACGCTAATACTCGAAGTAACTGCGGGGGTAAAAATACCAAAAATAACAGACCCAAAGTTAACGAACAAAGAGGGAAAGAAAAAAAGGAGAAAGAAACGACGACAACAACAACAACAACAACAAAAAAATGAGTGAGAGAGAAAATGGTCTGAAAAGAATTCCATTTAAAAAAGAAAACCCCAAAAAATAAAAGAAATAAAAGAAAACAGAGGCAATAAGAGATGGTAGATGCTAGTCACGTGCAGGGTTAAATACCTGAACCGTATCCTCTGCCTTAGTGAGAGCCGCCTATATCGTTTTGTTTTTATTTGGTTGGGAATGGAGGGGGGAATTTTGTCGTTTTTTGTTTTATGTTTTTTGGACAGTAGAGGAGGGAGAGAAATGCGAAAGGAGAGAGAAAAAACGCGAGCGTTAGTTTTGATTTTTTCTCATGTCCAATTCAAAGGCGACTCGGAAGACAACCGACGACACACACCACCACCAATCACCGAATAAGAACAAATATTTGGATCCGTTTGAATCCAAATAGCAGACGTACAATTTTTTGTTTGTACAAGTCTTTAAGTATTTTTAGAATTAAGTTAATTGATTGATTTATGCTTATTTTTTGTGATGGATTTGTCTAAGCTTTTTACCTGGCCGGTGGCGGAGGAGGCGGTGGCTGATCCTGTTGCCATGCCACACCCCGACTTCCGTGCGGAGACGAGTCCTGGGTCGGAGTGTTGACGGTCGGCGTGGGCGGAGTCGACGGTGAGTTACTGGCCGATCCGGAAGCACCGGATTTCTTGAGCGCCGACTTGAGTGGCTTGGCATGGAGCGACGGCTCTTTAGGTCCCTGTGCTCTGACCCAATCTGGACGGATAGACGGATGAGATTTAAGTTAAGTTAACAAAAGAAAACAAGGAAAGACAATTAAAATAATTCCAGTCAGGATCGTCTAGTCCCCCTCCAAAGATCCTCTTTCTCTCTTTCATTTGCCAACGTTGTCCAGTCTGAAATAAATGTCGGATCAACTTACTGGCTGCCGGAGGCACTCCTCTCTCACTGTCGCTATCGTCGACGCTCTCTTCCGGAACGTCGTCGTCCTGAAGATCCGAAAGATCGTGACCGACGCTCGTCAGCATGTTGGGCGATGAAGAGGCCACGGCGGGTGGCGCCAAATGGGCCAGGTGGATGCCGTGGGTGGGCGGAGGTGCCGAGTGATGGGCTCCGCGAGGAGGTAGCATTGGACTGGGCGAGGAGAACATGGGCGGCGGCGGAATGGGTCCAATTTCCGTCACGCCAATCGGCGGCTCCAGCAGGTCCGTCATCATGGGCTGCATTCCGTGGGCGCCCGTCTGCGACTGCGACGATGACTCCTGGGCTGCCTGGGATGATGACGACGATGATGAAGAGGACGCGGGCGTCTGTTGGACGGCCATGGCGATGACCGGAGATCGGTTGGACGGGTGCGAGCCGACAGTGATGGTCGTCGACGTCGTCACCGTGGTGACACCCGAAGCCGCCGCATTGGCTCCCGACGTCGTCGTCGAGGGCGACGCCGTTGCCACGGAGATGATGGGCAGTGTGGCTGCCCTTCCGGGCAACTTCGACATGACAGATGGCGAACCGGAACCTGAAAAACAAAAGAAAAAAAACATAATTAGAAAAATAAAACGAGAACAATAAGAACAGACATTAGAAAGGTACAGAAGAAATTTAAAAAATAAAACAAGGAAATATTCAAATGACGAGACGCGCCAACACTTGAAACAAGACAAGAGACAATGTCGAAAAGAAATCCTAACGGGTCGTCCCTTTTATCAGCCCGACTAATTACTTAATTACTTAATTAGAGATGAATCACACACGACACTTAACTCTATAGGGGGGAAAAGAAAAGAACGAGAAAAACAACACGGCCAACTCTAATAATAATAAAAAAACGAAAGAGACGCCATTGGAACAAAAAGACTTGAAAACTTGTTTTCAGTCCAGGGCCAATTTGTCGGGGATCCCTTCGTTTACTTCCCGTTGGGATTTTTCTAAGGTTATCGACTCGGCCGACTGGTTTTTTCCTTCTTTCTCTCTCGTTAACACGCCCCAACCTAATCCCCCCCCCCCTCCAGCCGTCAACACCCTGGACATTTTCACACAACGTGTGGACGCCAGTCGCCCAGGTGTCTCCAGGGCCGGCGGTTGACGGGACAACAACAACCAAAATAAATAAAAGGGGGAGGACTTATCACCTTGTTGTTGGTGCTGGGCTTGACTGTTGCGTTGAGCTATTGAACTGACGACTTGTGAATAAGCGGAAGACATGGACATGGTGGCGGCGGCCGACGTCGTCTGAGAGGAGCCGCCAGACGATGGAAAAGTTGAAGAAGCCGAAGACGCCGACGGAAGCGTGGGTGGTGTCGTCGCTGAAGTCGTCGACGTCACGGCCGTCGGCGAAGGCGTCGAGCTGCTACCAAAGTGGGTCTGCGTCGTCTGACGCAGCTGCGACGGCGGCGTTCCGGCCGAGGAAGAGTGGCCGACCAGGGCCGAGAGGAGCCCGTGACCTGGCGCCATTCCGGGCGGCAGGCTGTTGGGTCGGTTGCCACCGCCAGGTCCAGCTGCTGCGTTGGCGTTGGCTGCTAGGGGGTAGGAGGTGGCGGAAGGAGAAGAGGAGGAGGCAGGAGGAGGAGAAGAAGAAGAATGAGAAGAAGACGATGAATCGTACAGTTGCGAATGGTGGCCGTTGGTGCTGGGCACGAGTGGTCCCGAGGCCAGTGCGGCGTTGAGGCTGGCCGCAAACGACGGCGTCACGCATGCAGACGTAGAGGAATTGCAATTGGAATTGGAATTGGACGTGGAGTTGGAGGAGGTGTAAGTGCTACCATTGACCAGGACGCCACTCGTGCTGGTCGTGGCCGCCTGTTGGCTAGTGCTACTCGTGCTATTACCCGTGGTTGCGCCGCCGGACAAAGCGCTAGTGCTCGACTCGGCCGACACGTTGGACGGACTGGGCGGGGCGCTACTGCTGCCGTTCTGGCTACTGTCGACCGCGTCGGCATTGGACGACGCGGCGCTGACAGCCGACGGATGGTGGTAGGAGCGCAACCATCCGCGAGCTTTGGCCGCCCCGACCAGGCCCGTGCCTCCGGTCCGCTTGTTCCAAGCGTAAGAGGATGAAGAAGTGGAAGAAATGGGTTTAGGTGATGAGGAAGAAGACGTGGAATTGGATGATGCAGGAAGTGCGGATGCAAGAGACGAGGATGTGACATGCAACGAGACGGGCCGTTGTTCGGACGACGACGACGTAGAAGTGGACGTGCTGGATGCAGGATGTGTGGCGGACGCAGCGGTAGGAACAACAGCGCAAGGCATGGAAGGAGAGGAGGAGGATGCATTGGCATTGGCAGTAGGCGGCGATGGATCCGATTGTTGCGGATGCTCAAGTGCGCTAGAAGAGGATTGGGAACACCTACTACTGGCCGCATCGTTGCTAGACGCCGACGTGATGGTCGATCCGGCGCCAGAGTACGGCTGATAGCCGCTATCACTCGACGACGAATGGTTCTCCTCCTTCGTTCGATCCTTGTCTCGTTTCGATTCTAAAAAAAGACAAACAAAAAAAGACAAACAATTAAATCACAGCCAATGATGGAATAAACCAGTTTTGTTTTAATGTTTTCCTCCGGGAAGAAAGAAAGAAAGAAAAAATGGCCGCCCTTGTCGGGCAAAGAAGTCGCTTTTCGTTAATACAATAAGGAGATAAATCTATCCCGGCCGTCGTGAACTCTGTTCGTCTTCCCCCTCACTACATTTTTGATCGATACGGTTTAAAAACAAAAATCCTTTTTTAAAAACAAAACAAAAGTCTGGTGGCTCTTTCCTTCTTTTTCCGATTGGCTTCCTTCAAGGCCCTATACCTCCGGGGGCTCCTTGACTAGGAACAACCGTAATACAGGTTGTAGTTGTTGTTGTTGTTGCTAGACACAATGCCACTTAAACAACAACAAAAAAAGAAATATTTCAAAGCCTCAAAATCAATGGAAAGAAGCGGAAAGAGTTTCAACTTTCAAGTTGTGGCCTCGCCTCCTCACGTTGATGGGAAACAAAAATGTCAAAATTGAAAAAGAGGAAAATGTCAAAATCCGTTGCTCGTTTTTCAGATCGGCTGCCCACAAAAATAAGGGCCGCTAAGGCAGTGGTTGGCGCTGGATCGTCATTGTTATGGTAGCCTCACTCATCGATTGTTCGCAGGTTAGATATTCCACACGGCGTCGTCTTCGGGGCTCGGTCGTGCCCGAGCATATCATTCCCGAGGGAACAACGGCATGTCTCTGCCGCCGTCTAGAAAACGAAACGAAACGAATTGAAAAAAAAAGGGGAGAGAAACAACAACAAAACAACCGCACGCAAACCGGCACTCTGCGCGCATACACAGAAATGGAAGCCTCAAGAGTCAAGTACAGTACATTCAAAAGGAGCCACTCGAACTCTCGAAGCTTTGAGCGAAAAAAGCCAGCAAACAGCCAAACAAAACCCGAAATGCATATATACAACAATAATAATAATCATACGTCCACCCAGAAGCTAGTGATCGATGGTCGTTTCCAACACACACACAGCAGGGCATGGATCCCGTCTGTAGACGGGCACGAAAAAGCGCGTCTAGTCGTCGCAAATCGATATCGAATTACATAAACCGAGTGGCGGCCATTGCCCGACGGACGGCCCTACATATTTCCAGCATTATCAATTCTCCTCGACGACATGGAAAAAAGGAAACAACAATCTTTTTCCGACTTCCTTCGTGTTGTTGTTGTTGTTGGGCAGAAAAAAAAAAACAAAAGTGAAGTCGTTTGGAGAGGAAGTCTCAATGCGTGTGGATCACGTGAACTGCCGTTAAATGTTTCGAAAGAAGAAGAAAAGGAGGAGGAGAGACTTGATGGGTGGCTCTGGCCACTAGCAACCGTGAGTGAGAATACACATCCGTCATCTGGATGTGTATCGGACTGGAGCCAAATTTTCAAACGAGCTCACTGGCATTTAGGCCTTACTCAACCGACGACTCTGTGCTGCTGCTACGGCGTCCACCCCCCGCAGTCGACACACAAACGCGTTGCTTAGTAAAAATAGGACCCGGACGGACAGACTTGGGCGGCCGCTGGAGAATTCCGGCGGTGGATGTGCACTGGATATTCCCCAACGAGTCGAGAAACGAGTCGTAGGAATTCCGAAAGAGAAAGATAGAAAAAAGGGACATCACCAACTTCTTTTTCACTTTTCCCCCATGGAAACTCCCAGTCACGTATATCTCTCAACACCTTGGCGTAGTTGTCTAAAGAGGTCCCCGGGATTTTTCTTTTGCCTATGGAAAAGTCATCAAAAGCGTCCCCCAACTCCCCCACCCCAGTCCCAAACTCGTTCAAAAACTTCTCGCTCCTCCCTCCCCAACGAAAAGTTTCTCTCGACGGTTTCATATGGCCCAGCAACTTTTTCATATTAAAATGGCAGACGGAATTCCTGCACCTCATATATATATTTACTCCCCCCCCCAGACCGTTTTCATAACAAAACAAACCCCAACTGGTAAGTGAGTCGAGCGTAGGCGTCATCGATCGATAAATTTTTCTTTCAAAAAAGAAAGAGTACGTGTCAAGTTTTTCCTCATCCCATTACATCGTCAAACTGTCAATGCCACGGGAAAAAAAAAAAAACTCCCGGCCAATCTCACGGCCGACGGTTTCACTGAAAGAAAGAAAAAAACCGACGCCAGGAATATGGATGAAATCACGTCTAGAAATTCACGCTAGACTAATGAAGCGTGGATGAGGTTTAGACGGAGGATCGCTTTACGTTTTAAAACGGCCACCAAGGGGAGGCAGCAGGAGCAGCATTTGGGCCGGCGAGGTGACGAAGATGAAGACGAAGAGGAAGAAGAAGTTGATCCAGCGGATGGCGGTAAAGTCATCTGGACGGCATTGGGGGTCAAGAGCCGAGCCGGAGGGACACTGGCGACAGCTGGACGTTCAAATTCGTGTTCACGACTAGACAAATGCCACCACTTCATCGTCGAGACGGACAAGAGGGGGGTGGGGGGCCGCCGCTGATGACGCAACAAACAAAAACGGGGGGAAAAAGAATGTCTACTTTGTGGCTGGCAGTTTAGCTGGCATCCAGACGGGGTTGTTGTTGATCCGCATACTGTCCACATCCACAAGACGCGAGTTAGCAGAGATGGGATGATGATGACGATGCACAGAGCACCACCCGACTCGGGTCCCGCCGGCCGAGAATTACAACTGGCAGTGGTACAGTAGTGCAGTTTCGCCGTCGTCGGTGTTCCAATCGATAAGAAAAGCTCGGGCCAACAGCGACGAGAAAAAAGAAACTGGGCAGGCCGCAGCAGTCGACGACAACAACAACAATGCACAGCAGTCGAGTCCCCACCCTGTTTTGTTTTTGGGTGTCATCCCCCCCCCCCCGTCGCCGCCAACCGGCCAACCACCCCGGCCACCCCACTTTCGTTGCTTTTCCCGTTGGAATGACAACGATGGCGATGAGATGGCGAATCTACACGCCACGCTCTCTTTCAAATTGTCCGGTAACCGCCCACTTTGGCCGAGGAACTTGTCGGCTGATTTGTTCTTTTTCAACTTCTTCTTCTTTTCTTTCCTTCGCGACAAGGGAATTTCGCTCGGGCGTCGTCACCTCCAGAAAGAAATCACAAAAGAGTAGAGAAAAGCCAAAAAAACGTAGCGAAATATTTTTTGACAGGCGTGTCGGAGCCGTTGAGCGGCGAGCAGAATAGATTCGTAGACGCCATGATAACCAGGTCAGGCACCAATTCAATTTCTCTCCACTGCACACACACAGAGAGAGAGCAGATGATTTGTTCACGGCAACCAAACAACAGAAAACAACAACAAAAACAACAAAAAAAGACGACGGACAGACGGACGGACGAGATTGGCGAACAAGAAGAAGTAGAGGAATCCTGTCCAGGACGCCCGGCGCCACTACCGATGATTGTGGGAGCAGCAGCACACTGCAGCTATTGCACCAAGTCACGTCCGAGGCGAAGAACAGACTCTCACAACTGGATGTATCCTGCTTCTCTCTCTCTATCTATCTTTCTCGCTTCTGCTTCCAACTTTTCATCCGGTTACTCTCTTTCACTTTCTCTTCCCGTTCGTCTCTTCTCCCAGGGCGAGAGGAGAGAAGCTCTGGCGCAAGCGCAACAGCTTCCACACGCCGCCAAATGGTCCTACGCTTCAACTCTTCATCCATCCATCCATCCATCCCTCCTCTTTTTCCAGCCGTGACGATCAATCACGGACATCCCTCCTTTAGATTTTCTCCCAAGAAGAAGAAGAAAAATGAGCAATATGTGTAGGTCCCCCCTCCCCTTTCGTCTTAAGTCAATTTCGGTCCGTTTGATGGCCCGAGAAACCTGCCCCTCCTTCAAATCTAATTGTCGAAAATGACTCCATTCAATCTTTTCCGGGGCGTCAAAGCGGAGCCAATCTCTCTCTCCTTGTCGTTTTAGTTGGGGGGAAATTACGCGTTGCTTGACGTTTGCCACTGGTGTACAGCGCCGACGTCGATAAATAGCTCCCAAAGTCGAATCAAACACACACACACACACAAAAGCCAATCGACATTTTTTGTTTCGGCTGTTTCTGGGCTTTTGATGTTTTGGTAGCGACCGTGTGTGTATTGGGGTGGGGTTGACTGGCCGACTGGGGAGTGTGTATCTAACCTCTTCTTCTTCTTCTTCCTCTCCGTCTTGTTTTTGTTCTTGCAGCAGCGATATTATATAGCCGGGGCAGGAAAGAGGGCGTCAACTTTCAAAGTCTTCGTCATCCCTTTTTCGATTTGACGATGCGTAACACACGACATTCAACCGAGTACTGCGACCAGGGTGGGGTGGGTCCCTTTTTTTTCTTCTTCTTATCATTTGCCCACCACCCACTTTCCCCCTGCCTCCTTCCCTCTCCACCTTCCTCTTGGGAACGAGGAAGATGTTACGTCTTCAACTCGGCAGAAAAGGGGAAGAAATTGCAGATTCAGTGGGCGCACCATTTTTGCCTTCGGTTCCCGTTTTCTTTTTTCTTTCCCTTTCAATTGGCAAACGGTCGCCCGTTGTTTGATATCGACCCGGAGCTGGCCGGCGATCAATAACTTGACTCCTAATTCACGAACGCCGCCAGCAGCTAAGAAAAACCGGGAGGGGGGCAACCTCAACCCCCCCCCCCACCCAAACCCAACCTCCCTCCTTTCTCTTTTGATATCAGAAAAAAGAGGAGGGATAGAGTTGAATTAGACTCGGGAATTATTCAAACCCCATCGCTCTCGGCGTCTTTTTGAGAAGAGCAAAGAGAGAAGAAGAAGAAGAGAGAAGAGATCAGAATCTTGAGGGAGAGCAAAAGAGACAAACTTCTTCTGACTGTGACATGTCGAAATAACATGGAGAGAAGGGCACGCCCTGACGTCAATTCGACGGGAAACTTGCAAGGATATCCGGGGATCGGGAGGGAGCAGTCGAAAGAGATACGCAGCCAGGGGAGGGGGGGAAATAGATACTTTTAATTGCCCTTTTTTCCTTTTTACCGCCGAGCCCAATTGATGTCAAATGTTATATTTGATTTTCGTCCTTACCAGCAATGGTGGAAAGAGTGTTGGAGGCGTTGGTCGAAGATGTGGTCGAATTGGCCAAATCCGGCAGTAAAATACCCTTTTGAATGAGTTCATCACGGTGAGCCCTCATGGACATCTTCCTCTCCAGCGCTGCAAAACAAAAAATTCAAATCAAATAAAAAAATCATATAATAATGATAATAAATCAAATGGAAATGATAATAATAATAATAATAAAAATAATCGATAGAATAAAGAAAGTAAACAGCTGTGTCTGCTGTGTTGTTGTTGCGCCCTGGCGTCGTAAAAAGGAAAAACACGACGCATGTTTCAATCTGGACGGCCGGCGACTCAGCTGGACACAACGGTTGAAAGAGAGAAAAAGAAAGAGAGAGAGACCATGTTCATCCATTCGACATCTTTTGGATCATTGCCCTGACCGCTCCCGCGGTATTTATCGTGCGAAAGTGAAAGCCAATCAGAGTGCAATGAGGTATAGCCCTTTCGTGATTTTGTGCACGGTAAGGTAACAGTAGGTAATGTGTGTGATTTGTTCGTTCCCCCCTTTCGTTTTTCAAATCAAGTGGAATGGAAGAAGAAGAAGAGAGGAAAAAAATAACAACGACGTACTCTGCGAGACGCTTTCCAGCTTGTCGGATTTTCGCCGGACGCGCCATTTCCAAGGTTTGAAGAGGCGGGAGAGCGAGGCAAACTTGGACTTGCTCCTTTCCAGCGGTAGGTTGTTCCAGCTGTTGATGGGCGCCGGCAGGGTCTGACCGCTACCGACGCCAGTCACCCCGCCGACGCCACTGCCGACGTGTGTCCCGTTCGTGTGAGAATGGCGACCTGTCGTCAAAAAACAAAAGAAAAAGAAGAAACAAAAAAATTAACAATTTTCAATCGGTGAAAATTTCCAAAGCAAACACACACACAAGATGATAAAACACATTCCATCCTTCCGCAGACATTCCAGTCACGGACCGATCGTCCCGTCTATTTCTCCTTTAACATTATTAGACAATTTATATCGACGCATGAAAAGAATTGCTTGTTGTTGCTGTTGTTGTAGTTGCTGTCATTATTGTTGTACTAGTGGGCGGGACGCAATCGCTCGGCCGAAGGAACCGAGAAAAAAGTTTAAAAGAAAAAAAGAAGAAATGAAGAGGACAACAACCGACGATAACGGTGGATATTATTTTTGTCTTTTCTGTTTTCGGTCTGGTCTTCTTCTTCTTCTTTCCTCTTCCATTTTTTATTTTCATATAAGTGGCCAAAAGTGCAATAACTGGACGGAGAGTCGTGTGAAAAATGCCCTGCGGCTTTTCTCTCTCTCTGTCTCTCTCCCGGAGTCGCCACCATTAAAAACATTTTTATTTGGGCGCTCAAGCCGGACAAGAAGAAGAGGATTCACCAGCAAAAATGCGGACCCTCCAATGCGGTTGGTAATACTCTTTTCCAGACATGGGAAAATGATAATAAAAAGGCAAAAAGAAAAGAAAGAAAAAATGGTTCTTAAAAAAAGTATTTGTTGGTTTTCGGTTGTCTCTGGTTGTCGTGCCAAACAAAACGGCGGAGCAAAAGTGATTTCGTTCACATTCTCCAAAAATCAGCCGGAGAACAAACAAAAAAAGATTTAAAAAAAAAAAAAAAAAAAAATACGAATTTCATCTCTGTTTACAATCGAAGCCTCGAGGAATGATTCGAAACAAAAAAATTTTGTTTATTTTTTCCTCTTCACATGGATTGGGTTTCCATCCCCCCTTTTCTTTTCTCTAGATATTTCTCGTTATTGAACGAAACCCAAGTCGGAAGAAGAAGAAAGAAATTTTAGAACAGAGGACGGAGAAAAAATGCGCCGACCAAGGCGAAAAACGTCATTGCAACAGCTTTAACTCGCGCCTCCGTTCGACCCCCTTCACTTATTGTTACACGTACAGCAACGGCAGATGAGAAAGACGAGGCGGCGGGCCACGCCCAAGAAAAGAATCTGAATATGTCACGCATCGTCTGTCACACGCCAACCAACCAACCACCTTCAAAAGGAAACAGAATCAACAAAAGCAGCAGCAGCAAATGAGAGACGACGAAGCTACAATCAAATAAGTACATCATCAAAAAAGAAACACAACATTCAATACATAGTATCTCTCCGGATCCCTCATTTTCTCAAACCCGTTTTTCGTCAGATGGTGCGCCAGCACGGCATATGATCGAGTTTCTGGCGCTTCGTTTTGCATCACGACGATTTGATTACCAAGAGTTACTGGGTCGAAATGATGTGCGCGATGCCAATCGGGCGAATTCTCTTATTTTTTTTTTCTTCCAGTTAACTATGGGATCCAACTACGTCGTTGTCGTCGTCGTCGTTCGTTTGGATTTACTTCACGGGGTGTGGTGTAGTGTAAAAAATGGGTCGCAGGAGCAAACGAGCTTTGTCATCTCCTCAAACACACACACGGCACAATCACGATAGAAGATGGTGCCGTTTCGGGAAGTGTAACGAGTTGAAATGCAAATGTTACCCTTGTCCAAAAAAGAATAGAAAAAAAAAACCTGCTCCGATTCAAGGTGGGAAAACTATTTCCAATACAAGAAGGGAATTATGAATGCAAAAACAGAATCCCGCTTCTTTTTTTTTTTTTTGTGAATAACTTAAAAAAAACAAACCAGAATTAAAAAAGAAGGAGGAAACGACGGCCATTGTTTTCGGCGTTGCTGGGAAACGGAGCCAACAATCGAGGTCGCTCTTCCCCAGCGTCTAATCATCGGCTCCAATCTCTTCAATCGAATTGTGTAGCCTGACCCCGTATTCCTGACATTTCTCACCCATTGCGGCCATCATTAATATTCAATTACCTCATCTCTCATAGCAACGCGACATTCTTTGGGCGACGCGTCGGACCTTCGGGAATGATCGGGCGGCGTAAAATGGGCCGGCCCAGCTCCCAATCCAATCCAATCAAACACAGACGCATTCCTTCCTTCCAAACACGAAACCCAAACCCAAACGTAGTGAGTTTAGTGCAGACAAGATAACCTTGGAAATCAGCGAAACGAGCAGAGAAAGGAACGAAACAAGCCCGGCACACACACACGTAAACATTATTATTTTTACGAGATGGATGGAATGAGTTGACGATAGAGAGGAAAACGAAAATGAACGCCAAAGAAGAAGAAGAAATAAATAAGAAGAAGAAGGAAACTTTCGTTGGAGTGGGGGGATCAAGGTGTAGTACATATCTATGCAGACGAAACGGGCAACCGGCAACCAGCAAAAACCCGAGGAGGTGAGAAAGGTGCGCCTCGTGACCCTGGCCTCCTCCTACTCGCCGATCCCACTCGCACACACATTACGTCACACCAAAATACCTTCACGATAAAAAACATGGCCGCGCAGAAAAAGAAAGAAATGCGCAGCAGTTTTTTCTTCTTCTTCTTCATCTCGGACAAGAAGAGGAGGATTGCCTCGGGTGATCCAATCGCTTCTTCTTCGTCTTCCTGAAACAGATAGTCACGGAGGTCGATATGTGTCGACGGTACGTACCGAAAGCGAAGGATTCGTGAGTTACGTAAATCATCCGTCGTGCAACGCTTCAACTTTTTCTCGGCCAAATCAACGGCCAAGGGCAAACTGACAGGGGGAAAAAAAGTTGACAGGACTCTCGTGTGGCAGTTTGGATCGATCCCTCCCACCTTGCCATGAAAACTCCCATCCACCCCGGAACAATTTACATATCGAGAAGGTTTTATAAAGAGTCGGTGGTATTTCGGATTCCTCGGGCCTTTTTTTGTGTGTGTGTCATTCCTTCCATCTTTTTGAGGTTTCACCTCTCAATATTCGATCCCGCTTTGAATTTTCAACATTTTTTCATGAGAAGAAGAGAAGTAAATAAATAAAAAAAAGTCCTCCAGCCAGTATGGATGTTTGTGTCGTTTTCTCCATTCGCCTCCGCCCGGGACTCGAATAAGACCCACATAAAAATCAACTGTCAAACCAAATAGACAACTTATCTCTATCCCACCAGATATATACAGTATTTACGAGCGACGCTTCAAACGAATAGTAAGAGTAAAAAACCGGCCTGGCTTTCCCCGCTTTTTATCCGATTACGTAATGAATCAATTGCATCCATCCATCTTAAACCTCGTTTTTTTTTCCCCACCTTATTCCAGTAACCTAACAAGAGCGAGAAAAAACAAAAACAAAACACAAGTAATGGAGGTGAAAATCGGGCAGTCTCCCAAGAAATAAAAGTGGGGAGAAAAAAAAAAAAAAAGATAAAGGTGACGGACGGGGTCGTTGCAGCAGAGAAAAACCAAGGCGAACGGAATCGAGAAGGAAAGTGGGTTCGACTGAGGAGGCCCTTCTTTTGTCTGAGACTTTTCTCTCGTGTGGATAAGTGAAGAAAGCGACAACAAAACCAAACACATACACACACACGATAGACTCTCTTTCTCCTCCTCTTGTTTCTGCAAACACAAACCTCCTCCTCCTCCTCCTGCTAAAAAAAAAGTGAAAACCGTACACGCTGGCGGAATCACGTAATCACATATTTTTTTGTTGGGTCTGTGTGTCCCGAAAGAAAACAAAAACAAAAAAGCCCAAAAAGGTTGGTGCAGACCGCCTCCATACACTCAGATATCCTAGCGCCGATTGATTTGTTGGATAGGGGAGTGCCTTTTTCCTTCCCCGCATTTCGGCTGTTGTTTCGTCCGGGCTTCTTCGTCCACGGACAGACACAACGAACGGACGGACGCAGACCCCCCGAAAGAGGAATATAACAGCTCGGCAACTCACGATGACATCAATCGATAAGCTGCTCCGCATGATGAAAATATTATTTTAATAAAGGCACTAACCGAAAATCCCAAACAAAACAAAAACAGAAAATGAAATTTAAAATAAAGGTTGGAGAGAAAAAAGGATAGCAGAGCTTCTGGTCGGTTGCGTTTTCTGGGTAACGTTGAAATTAAAAATCCAGACCAGACGCTAACGAAATTTACAAAAAAAAAAAAAAAAAAAACAACTGGACGAGTGAAGTGAGACAGAATGGGAGGATTACTAAAAACAAAACAAATGAAGCTCCAACTATGCACAATGTGTAGTCGGAATGACGTGAAACCACTCCCCCCCTCTCCAACTGTGGCCATCCCAGGGTCCCTGGATCCATTAAAAAGTCGTACGGCTTTATTTCCCTTGGCTTTGGCTGTTTTCATTATCATTATTCGTCTCATTATTATTGTTATTATATTTCATTCCGCGATGGAGTATGGCGCATTTATTTTTTTACGCGCACGCATGTAAATCAACTCTATCTGCCACAAGTATTAGCTAATAGCCTTCGCGGTGGCGCAATCAAAGAAAAAGATCGAGAGAATACTAAAACCAAAAGTTTTTTTTTAATGTTTCGTAACCTTTTGTTTCTGCAATAGCTTTTAACTGGACAAATAATTTCGTTTAAAAAAATCTCATCGACTCCGTGTCGTTGGCCGGACAAACAATAAGGAGTTGAACGGACCCGTATAATCTAACCAAAAATTGGGGGGGTTTTTTATTAATAAAAAAATAAGACGGCTGGGGAAGGAAATAAAAATTGTGATCAAATAAAAACAGTACACACACATATATGTAATGTATACCAATACTAGGAGCCCAACCACCAATCCATTGTGACCAGTAATAACCAACACCATTAGCGATTGCTGGCCATTGGCTCCGCATCGTTCCTATTGTCTCGTGTGTTTTTTCTCCTCTCGTTTAACGGCCAGTTTGCCACTTGAATCTCCCGCAAGGCAATGAAATAATGTTTCAAGCCCAAACTTGGTGGATTTTTTTTCTTTCCTTCCTTTCCCTTTCCTCCACGTCGACATTCTAATTGACTCGACGCATTAAAAACCTAACCACTAAGAGCCTGAGAGAGAAAGGGAAAAGAGGCGAAGGGAAAAAATGAACGATCCGTGACTGGAGAGTTTAGGACCCAGACCACCACAGACACAGACACAACTGAATTGTCACGAGAAAGTACGACGACATCGGATGGAACCATGATTAATTCAACGAGTGTATACGACTCGTTAATCCAGGAGAAATGGTTTTTCGCCTCTCTTTCTCCCCAAGCCAAATTGACTTTGAGTTGTTAAAACTAAAAATAAAAAGTACAGGTTATTATTTTTAGATTTTTCCGGAATCGATCCGAGGCATCATTAGGCAGCGCGGCGCCTATATCGCTTATATCCTTTAAGGGGCTTCAAATTTCGGAAACCGGGAAAGAAAAAAGAAAAAATGTAAGAAGAAAAATGAGCGGGTGGAAATACGCTCCGATGATTCGACCCAAAGGAGCGATCGGAATAGAAACGGACTCTCGGTCGGTCGTTAGGAATTTTTTCTCTTTCTCATTTCGTCATTACAAAATGTTGTTTAAAATAAATAGGAAATCAAGGGGGGAAATTCAGAAAGAAAAAAGAGAAAAGATTAAGGAATCGTCCGTGACGATGGCATTCATCCATTCGTTGGAAAAAAATAATACGGAACCTATTGCCGCTCGGTTCCAATGGTAAAACTATCGAGCGATTACAACAGCACTCCCCTTTTTCTTTCTTTTTCGAGACTTTGAAACGATAACAGTTTCTATTTTTTAAATCGAGAAATAGTCAAAAGAAAAACTTGGAGAAAATAAAAAGTTTTCTTTCGATTTTTAAAAATATAAAAACAGCCTTTAAGGTTTAGAATGTTTCTTTTTTTAAGAGCCAAGAGTCTTCTTCTAACCTTTGGACACGCAGGTACAAATCACAAGGTTTTTCTCTCTCTTCAACAACCCCCCATGACTGCCTGCCATTTCTGTTTCTCCCCGACGTTGTTGTTTGGTCTTCCTAAGAGGCGGAACCCGCGTTCGGGGTTCAGGGGTTGAAGGGGGTGGCGCGCGGTGGAGAAACGAAAATTTCGACTGTGATTTACTGACATCGAGAACCGTCCCTATCAAGTGAAGGGGGTCTGGACTGTCGGTAGACACGAGGACCATTAAAAAAAAAGGGGCCGTCTTGTCGGAATTGTTCCTTCTTCTTCTTCTACTCCCCCCAGAAGAAGAAGAAAAACTTGCTTCTCTTTAATTCCTGGCCGACCTAACGACTGGCCGTCCTCGTCTCCTCCCAGTCCCACCGCGCTGGAATCACTGTAATGTGGAGTGTGTCGTATACCTTTAACTTTGGCAGGCGGATGATTTAGGAAGTCGACTAGAGACAAGGAAGAGGCGATGATCTGACGCTTCTCCTCAAAGTTGAGGTGCAAATAGTCGAGAGACTGCGAGTGCAGGTGAGAGTGGTGGTACTGGTGGTGGTGGTGATTGTTGTGGCTATTAGAGATGATCCGGCCGCCGCCGCCTTTGCTGCCTTTGGCCGGCGGTGGCTGCTGGTCGAGGTTGCCAGTCGGACTGTTGGCAGAAATGATGTTGTTGCTGCTGCTGTTGTTCCGGCCGCCAGCGCTGGGCAACTGCTGCTGCTGCTGATGGTGGACATAGTGGATGGGCTGAGGGGCCAGCGACGAAGGAGGCGGTGGATGGTGGCGAGCCGCGCGGATCGTGGCTTTCATTTTGCCAGGACCTGGTCCGGCAGACGAAGCCGAGAAGTAAACGCCCGTCACCTTCAGCGACATCCCATCCGCAGCCGCACACAAAATAACAAGACACCAAAAAAGGGGGGACTGGAGGGAGAAAGAGAAACACTCGCACGCAAGAAAAAATAACCAACACGAAAAACCGAGGGCAATGCTCCAATCAAATTCTCAATCAAAAAAAGAGTCTTTTTTTATTCGTCTTCCAGCGCTGGATGGATGCGGTCGAGACTAAAGTCGGCACGTGTGACGAGCCGATTCAAGAAGACGGAACAGACGGTGCGAGTACGCGGATGTTCCAGCAAAGCACAAGCCGCAGACGGTGAACGACGATGTGTGAAGATGAACACACACAGTACACACAGACACACCAAAATAAGTTCACTTGTAATTCAATCAGCAACTTTTCTTTTAGCACTGGGCAATGCGACCGGGCGCAATGACGACTACCGTCCATTAATCCACATGGGAAACAAATGACTTTTCTCAGAGTCAACTTCCCGCTTCCACCATCCTTTTCCTTGACAGTCAGGCCCAATCGGGCAAAATTTTTCAATCGAGAAAAAATCACTCACTGGACGGGGCTGGCGTTTATAAGCAAACAAGAAAATGACGTCGGTGTGTATGGCCGCTCTCTTGACGGTCAACTGAGGAGCGACGGCCCTACTCGAAGGCATTTTGCTTGGCGATACAGAGAGAGAGAGAGCCCAGCTAAAAGCTAAAGCCCAGCTCTAGCAGACACACACACGACTGCTGCCATGTATTACGGGGCGGCGACTACTCAACTCCTCCTACTCCACACATGCACGCGCGTAGAAGAAGCGGAGGAAGAAAACATACGAGTGTGTGGAATTTGAATTGTTATTTTTCTTTTCTTTCCTTCTCACCTTTTCGGAAAAAGAGCGCAAAGAAGAGGATCGAAGGAAAAAGAGGCGAAAAGAGAATTTGAAAAAGAAGAAGAAAAAAGAATGCGTGTTTCCCGCCAGGTTATTTTCTTTTTTCTTCTTTCGCTCGCGAGTGTTCCTATTTCATCCGGAGGGGCAGCAGCCGCTGAACCCTCCAGGTGTATACGCAGCTCACCTGTTGCTGGCCTTCGCAAAGAAGAAGAAGAAGAAGAAGAGACAACAACTTGCGCCTACGCTACCGCTATAACACCACCACTATACTACAACCCTACCGCACACTAACAACGACAGACGCTCCTCCTTTTGACTAGAAGAGTGGCACGCTCAATCTCTTTTCTGATTTTAGTTTTGGTTCTTTTTTTGTTTCGTTTCATTCTTTCGACAATCTTCTCCCCTACATCTCAACATTTCGCCTTTAGCGAAACGCCAGAGACTCGGAACGAGAGAAAATAGTTATGCCGGCCATTGACAAGGAGAACACAATCCTCGTAGCTGCCACTACAATCAACGCCCCCCATTGGCCATCAAAAACTGGACTTGGGATTTTTTTTCTTCCTTACGCCTATCCAGGCGCTGGATGGACGCTCTCTGACCGAGCTCTCCATTTGGTCCGGCCATAACGGCAGAGTACCCCATCATCATCATCAGTGGAAATGGGGGAAAACAAAAACAAGCCACCCGACACACACAGAGAAAAAGATGATCTCTTTTTCTTGACTGCTAAGAATAAAAACGGAAAGGCCACAAAAGATTCCCAAAGGCTACAATTCGACCGGCCATTACAGAGCGCGCCTTGGTAGTAGTACTACCCACGCAGCAGCTTCGTTTCATTTGGAACCGAGAAATGTCTTCGTTTTGAGCTGGGCCAAACTTGATTGCGCAATAAAGAACCAAATCAAAAATCTCTGGCTGGGCTTCTCTCGCAACCGGCCGCCACCTTTTCTTGCCCGGGTCGAAAAGGAACAAGACTCCTTCGATTTTCTTTCAGGAGAACTCCCTGACGGCCAAAAGTCGAGAGGAGAGATATAAATGGACACGAGAAATCACTCGCTTGACCGTCCTTCCACGGTCAAGTGGCGCCAGGTAGGACAAGACAAAAAGGCACCCAAATGAGAAACATGTCACAATAGACGTCACTTTCGGCCGCTAAAAACATCCGACCCCCCCCCCCCTCCCAACCACTTGAGAAATAAAAAGTCTTCAAGTCCAGGACAATGTCCAGCCGAAATCAAAGGAGCTGGGGAATGAAAATAGCTGTCCACAAGAGCGGATGTGTCCACCCAAAAAAGGGGGCCTCCGCATTCCATTCGAAATGAAAAAGAAAGAAAGAAAACCAATGAATGAAAAATAGCCAGAATCAGTTTTTCATATCCATTTCGACATCGTCATCCAAGTTACGTAAAAGTAGCGCGCGCACTACATTGGAAAACAAACAGACGAAGGAAAAACAATGCGCAATCAGCAGCATTCTTGCGGAATAATAACAACCGAAAAAAGAAAAACAAGGCAGCCACTCAAAGGGGTCACGACGGCCACGACGGCCAGAGGGGAAAGACGATTTTTTTTAAAATAATCAGAGAAAATCATCATCATTTCTTTCCTTCTTTTATCTCTTACGCTTCTGGCATTTTTGAATTTCTGAACAATTTTTGTTTTTCTTTATAAGAAAACAAAAAAACAAAAAAAGAGAGGACCCAAAAAGCTTGGCAGGTGGCCGGCAACGACGAAAAACAGAAAAATGGAGAAGGACAAGAGGAGGCCGCCCTTCAGGGTATTTTTTGCTACTACTACTATGTATATATATACATACGCTCGTAGGTAAATGTGTCTCATCAATTCAGAGGCTTCAGATCACTAAGAATCAGTAGGGGGGCCACGGCCTGGACCGAATGGCCAGCAGCACGAATTAGTAAGAAAGAAAGAAAAGAAAAAGTGGCTATTTGTTAAGTCCGGCATCTTGCCAAACTTGGCTTCGGCCATTCAAAACGTCGATTTGACATAACACGGAACGTCCAAGTCCAGCGATGCGTCCCAAGGAAACAGCAACAACTACAGGAATAACGTTGACTCCCGACCAACCCAACCCCATAGACGGTGATGTTTCAATACCTTTTGAATCACCCAATAGTCGAAATATGGCCAGGGAGGAGAGAGAGAGAGAAAACAAGCCATCAACGTAGTACAACCCGATTTGCTCAACATGCAAAAAGAAAAATGCGCTGAGAAAGAGAGAAAAAAATGTGCAAACTGACTACAAAACGGGCACGGGTCGTAGAATTCCCGAACACACCATATTGTATTGTGTTCTCGGACCTTTCGTAAATCACGCGCACGCCATGACGAATCGATTAATTCTTCCCCGTTCTTTTTTCTTTTTATATTTTAAAGGAGGCCCTTTTCTGACTCACAAATTCAGCAGTCGGCGGAGAAAGGTTGAAAACTCCGAAACGGGCAGCGCATAAAGGCATACGATTTGAGATGGATAGCGCAACCTGACGCCAGGCTGGCCCATTGATTGCATGCGATACGGTAGCCCAACGTCATCAAAGCGATACACGGCCAGCGTTATGTGCGCACCTCTTTTGACCAAAAGAACTTTTACACACACACACAGAGTCCAACACAATATCCCACAGACAAAACAACAGCCGGAGCATTCGTGGGTCACTAATGCTTGCGCGCAGTATAATAATAATAACGTTAACTGGAAAAGACCACCCCGAAAACCTTTTCAGACAAGTACAAACTTCGTCTCTTTATTTTTTTCCAAATTGAAAATAGAGATTCCATTTCTGAGAAATGTGTCGGACTGCTGCTGCTGCTACGAATACGCTTTCTCCCTCTCTCGCTCTGTGTATTATTTTTTGTTCAAATAAGAGAAGAATTATTAAGCAGGCAGAGACCAACAAGAAAGAGGGGGGATAGTGAGCTTGTGCTGCTCTCTCATTCAGTTCCCACCTCTCGGTCAAGTGAGCGCCGTGAGAGAATGCCACATGAAATAAAACCTCTTTCCTCTTTGTTTTCTCATTCCTTTTTTTTTTTAAATAAGAAAAAAAAAAGTAAAAATAAATACTCTGTGGATACGTACACCGGCGAGTGTATAGGAATTCTGATATCCAGTGACGTGCTCAACTCATTCCTCCGCCCGACCCCCCATCCGAACGAAACAACACTGTGAGAGCGAAACAACTACTACAACATAGTCATTTTGTTGTCCGAAGAAAATCTTTTCTTTCATTCCTTTTCTCTCTCTCTCTCTTAAACCAAAGAGTAACGAATCGGAAAAATCCAATTTTGTTGTTGCGTTGTTGGGGTTTTTTTTCCGTCCTCTTCTTTCCAAGATGACAAGACATTCTCGCCAGCGGGAGACGGAATACCAAGGTACAGACGTACTGGAGAAAAAAGTTTCTAGTACACTTTCGTTCCCCGGAAAGGTTGTTGGACACAATCGGATTAACTCGAAAAAGAATCGGAAAGTGAACTCGTGCCCTCCTGCGCCACAAATCCGCCTCATATTATCAACTTAACCTTTTCCTTTTTGGTAGGAATTCGATTAAACAAATGAATAGCAAGCAGCTTTTCTGCGTTGGGGCTGCGGGTGGAGAAAAACCGAATGACGGGACAACAATAACCGACTATGTTGACGTCAATCGTGAGCAAACAGGATGTCTTTTGATGCAAAATAACTTTGGCAAAGCTCGGGGCCATAAGTCCGCTGTGCAACAAGGTTCAGGGCTGATTCCATCACGAACAAAAAACGAGGTGGTGGAATATTAAATAGCTACTACTACCAGAGGAGGTGGCAGAGAGGGGGGAGACTGGTTATGAATAATCTAGTGAGAGTATCTAGCCAAGAAAACAAACTTGACAGTGGTCAAAGTCAGGTATAAAGATGCCAGAAGAACTAGGAAAAAAGTAATTGGTTTTGTCTGTTTCTGACATTGTTCTGAATCATTTCTAGTTCTTCTTCCTGGACGTGCGCTCTCTCCGTCCGAGCCTCATTCCAATATGGAAAGTGGGGGGCCGGAGTACAAATGTATGTTTGTATTTCATTAAACATTTTTTGACCGATCGAGACAGAGACGAACGAGGCCTGGAAAGAACACACACACACACACACACACATCCTTTATCGATTGGATTGCCATCGCGGACTAATGGAGTGAAATAAAAGTTTAAAAGGGGGGAAAAAGAAAGTCAGTTTATCCGGTTCATCCATCCGTCTAGGAAGGGGCTCGTTCAATCGGTAACGGAAGTCCAAAATGGTAACAAAGAGAAATTCGTTTTTTTCTTCTTCTTTCCTCGAATATTTACAGCCGTTTTTACAATTGTGGGGGAAAATAGGGCGGCGGCTATCATGTCGCCAAGTAGAAATCAAACGAGCCCATGTAGAAAAATAATCAGGTTACGATTACGTTATCCAAGTACTTTTGGGTAATTTGTAGCAGCCAACCTTCAGGGAGAAATTTAGACGGAAAAACATTCGACGGTATCGCACAACGGGACCCTTTACGAAACCCCTTCGGTAAGAAAAGGAAGCAGAAGCCTAAAAATAGGAGAAGGAAAAAGAACAGGCAAAGGGGGGAAAGAGGATTGGACAAGAAAATTCACACGAAACTGTGATTAACTGCCCAACAGCGGAAGTGACAACAATTTCTTTGGTTCTCGGTGGCATAATACCACATACACACCGTCCACAAAAGTGTTACCGTTAGTGCAACCCTCAAAGAAGAAGAAAAGCTTCTTGTCGATACACACCGACAAAAACCCCGGGTCAATATGAAAACGACAAGGTGGTCCGTTGTTTTCCTGACGTCGAATTTCATGGACAAATGGCCGTTGGCAGCTGTAGGTAAAAGAGGAAATGCTTGACTGCCCTCCTAACGTAAATAATCCGGTATCACTCGACGACCCGTACCGGTATTTACGTAAATAAATATAGCTTCCCATTAAACTGATTTTTCCACACGGAGGGGGTCAGGCACGTTCACATTCCAAAGGGCGTCCAAAGAGTCAACAAGGACTCTCTCTCAAAGTCCATCTTAACTTTGGCTGCCAAGGATTTGTGGAGTGGCTGATATTTTCATTATTAAGAGTGGAGAGAGCTCTGAGAGCCCAATGACTGTGAGAGTTTGGCAGATTGATATCAACTGGTCTCTAGTGGCTGTCTAGTGATGTCGTAAACGCTCGCCAGCTTTGGTGGCTACTTTCGTGATAAGCCGAATATTTGAGCAGTTACCTTGGTCCCTTAATAAGATAGTTTAGCTCACAGAGGCAGATAAGCTCATTCTCAATGACCAGTTACAGAGTCAACGAAAAACAAATGGAAAGCCAGGAGTCTCATACGGTCAAGGATTATTCAAAGCAATGTCTGACCTGTTTTCTTCTGATTGGAACGTCTGCCCATCTTCTTTCCTTTGGTCACTTCTCTTCCTCCAGGTGCTGACAGTGTGTCTAATTGGGCACTTCCGACAGAATCTGCAATGAGACAAGAATTTGGCAGGATTAAAAAATAAATAAAGAGAGGTTTGAAGTACAAATTACAATAGGACATCTAGTGAGAGCTTTGCCAAACATAGATAGTGACAACAAAGCTAACTTGGCACATAATAATGTTTCCAATCCAAACCAAAACACACACTCTACTCTGTCTCTGTCGATTTAGAATGAATTTCAAATTGAATCAACGGTCTGGCAGAATTAAATGTGTCTCAATCAATATAGAACATCAACAACATTTGTGTTGGTAAATGCTTGGCACAAACACACAACTGTTGTCTCTTGGGACTGACAACACAAGCCAAACATTCACTGGAACACAAAGACCAAGTTGAAACACTCGACTGAAATCGCAGAGCGGAAGAAGCTGATCCCAATCTTTTCGCCGACATGAAATATTTCTATCAGCTGAGTCGTAAACTCCCACCACCCTCCACATTCAACGAGTTGCCACCCACTTGATTTGGAAACACTGTTGGATGACAATAGGGAAACGTCACTGGGGCGATTACTCATCCGTACCATCGCCAAAACGGGACACGACGAAAACAAAATCAACAGAAATTAATTACCCAAACTTTCGTTCGAAGCTTGAAATGTCATATTCTTGCCGTCCAGCGATTTGGTTTCGATAGAATTGACGCTAGTCGACACAGACGAAAAAGCGTTCCCCACCTTCTCACTCTCGGCCTCCATTTTGAAAACTAAACAATGTTGCCAGATCGTCCTTCAAATCAGTCCAATCCATTGTTGCACTCCGGTTCGCTCTCTCCTATTTTTATTGCTGCATACTTGCATAGATAGCAAGATACGTAGGTTTAAATAAAAAATAATCATCTTAGGATAAAACAGCTCAATACCAAACAACAGAAATAGAAGCCAGCACATAACAAAAAATTGCTTCTGGTACGGTACCGTCACGGAATGCGTGCAATTCACCCAGATTCTCTCGAGTCGTGCAGCACGACGAGGCCGTCTGCACTCAGTTATTGATCTGTCAGTTCTGATAGAAACGTAGACATAATAATGGCACGTGAATAAAGAACAGGGCGAACAAGAGAAGAAATTTGCTCGATCATCTCGGCTTTGAAACCTAGCAGAGATTTACTCGTCGATTCATTTTCTCGGTTAAAATCTGTCTCGAGTTTCCAGCATTAAGTCTTTTGTGTGTGTGTGTGTTTCGAGCAGTCGGGTGAATATTTATCGGCGTCACTGCTATGCACAACAGTAGATAGCATAAGGTGTTTCTCTCCTCGTGCCTTTTGTGTCACTTGGCTTCGCAGGCGTGGTGGTAAGTTTGTCAATAAATGGCGAAACGACGTGAGGGACACACCCATTCAGGATTGGGGCTCGCCGATTTCGGCCCCATTTTTCCTAGGTTCGTTCACAAAGTTGCGTGAGGGCTGTGCTGCTGGATCGAAGCTCCCCATATCTCACAAGAGGCCGTCTAGCTCAACGCAAAACAACAACCAACAGCTCGACTGGTCATGGGTAACAAAGTGGCCACGTTCACCGAGCAGCAACTCGAGGATTATCAGGTAATTTCTTTTTCCTAAAAAACTCCCCCTCTCTAAACAACAATAATCTTGGATTTACACTTGACGCGTCCTACGTACGTTTTCTTTATAATCCAGGATACGACATTTTTCGGCCGGAAAGAGATTTTGAGGTATGAACCCGGTATAGACTTAGACTAAACAAGTTTGTGTTTCTCAACTTTTTTTGTTTCTGCTGGATATCAGAGTCCACCGCCGCTTCCGGGAGTTGCAGCCGGAACTAGTACCACGAACCATGTCCCTGGAAGCCACCCGGGATCTGCGATTGCCGAAGAGTCTCATCAACACACTACCGGAGTTAAAGGTTCCAGATGTTTTTTTGTCTCAACTTTTATTTTAGTTGGTTTTTTTCCTGCACGATCTCTATTTGTTTATTCAACTCGTTTTTTTTTTCCTAACGGCCAATCAATCCGGCGGCTTTGCTTACCCCGTTACCAGGCAAAAAGTAAAATCAAATAAAATGGACGTCGACTCTATTGATTTTAAGATAAGTCCTCAGTTGGGTGCGGTCCTAACCGTCAGGGAAATCACATTTCTCATTACTCTATATCTTGTTTGTGGCAATGGGGTAGCTGCGCTCTCTCTCTTTCTTTATTCCGGGTTCTTAGTTCCCGTCACGTCAACCATGGTCTTCTGTCTTCATTATTTTTGCGTGGGAGCATATAGAAGATCCTGCCAGCAGGATCCCATGTTATATAGCCCTCCCTTCCTCCACATATGCTGAGCAATTGAACACGCAAGACATTCGCTATTTATTCTTATAATCATTTTCTGTATTGAACGACAGGAAAATCCATTCCGCGATAGGATCCTCAAAGTCTTCTCCAGCAATGGATCGGGTGACTTGTCCTTCGACGATTTCCTCGACTTGCTCTCTGTTTTTAGCGAGCACGCACCCAGGGAGCTCAAACTCCATTACGCCTTTCGAATTTATGGTAAGTAAATCTTCCGGATGATGTCCTGTATAGGCTTAAGTTGCGACGTGTACAAAGAGGCTTTGAATTTTTGATAAAATAAGACACGATCGACCATCGTCGGCCATCTTTGTCCACATCGAGTGCGCATGTACAACACAAACAACGGCGCCGAAAAAGGCCATTAAACCAAAATACAAATAAAAAGGCGGACAAAATAGGAAACGAGAATCTGGCGTGTCTATAACTCTAATCACAAGTGCTTGCAACTAATAATACCTCTTGTGCCAGCTGGAAAAGACCCCAAAAAGGGGAAAATAAAAGGGATATCGTAAAATGTTTGGTATGTTGTTGATGAGTGAGAGAACCAGTTGAAATGAAAGCGGAAAATCCACATTCCCCAAGTCTTGATAAGTTAGTCTCTCCCCCCATTTGAAAATTAACCAGCGAATGAAATTGTTGGCGGCAAATTTGTTCCATGACAGATATGGATGGCGACGGTGTGGTCGGGCCGGGAGATCTCAAGGCGGTGATTGGCCGGCTGTGCCAGCACGAACGCGGGCTGACACCCGCCGAAATAGACGCCGTCGTCGAACAAATTCTGGATGAGGCGGACGTCGACTGCGATGGCCACCTAACCGCCATGGAATTCAGTCACGTGGTGGCGCGGGCGCCCGACTTCGTCCAAACATTCCACATTCGAATATAATTCGTTGCGTCACCATCATCACTCATCATCACATCCCGGATCGGAGCTGCTGGAAAACGTGACTCCCGATCTCGTTTTCTGTTGTCGTCTTAACATTTTCTCGTTCAAGTTTGCCAATGTTATGCTTTCCCATTTTTCTTCTTCTATTTTAAATTTTTCTATTAAAAAAAGAAACATTTCCCGAGATTTAAGCACCGTTCCTCGTTCAAAAAATTTTACTATTCGATAAATTTTTCTGTAGAGCCAAAATTGAGCCGAAAGGTATTATTCTCTCATCGCGCGGTCCCATATGGAGAATAGACCCAGAAATTTTGGTTATTGTTGAATTCGTCCATTATCGTTTGTCTGATTCTCTCAATTCCCTATCAGGAACGACGTCGTAGATTCCAATCTTTTTTCTCCTCTCTGGTTGCAAAAACTGAAATACACTTTTCGGCCTGTCGACTTTTCAAAATTAAACGAGCGAGCAGCGCGTATACGTTCATTTCATCTTTCTTCGAGTCTCAAAAGGAACTTTACCGATTGGCTCTATCCGATCGCCGAGAGATCAAGTCAAAAAGCTTTTGATGTGTAATTATCGTGTGCCCTACACGGGGCGGCTATAAAACGCAGTCAGTTACGACGCAGTAACGGCGGATAGAGGCCGACGCTATTAAAAAAGATAAAAAGAAAAGAAGAAAACACGAGGCGGCGGCGGCGGCATCAGTGGCGGTTCCTTTTTTGACGAGATTCCTACCAAATCACAGTGGAGCCGATGAGTTGCAGGCCGCCGCAAATTCCTCGAATTACACGACCCCGCGCGTGTAAATAAAGCCGTGGCGCACGCACACCCCTCGTTCCGCTGCCACGATCTCTACCGGGAAATGAGTGGGCTGTAGAGGCGTCGACCACGCTATGCGTCAAACAACAACAACCATTGGATGCCACTCGATTGACTAATGGCAAATTGTCACGCAAAGAAAAACATAAAAAAAAACCATCGCCCTCCCCCGAAAAGAACATCATTTGACGTCAACGCACCACGAATACAAACAATCCGCTGGGAAATCCGCGACAAGTCGAAATGACTGGGGGAAAAAAATAAATAATACCTTTGGTAAGTCGGGCAGTAATTTAGGTTAAAGCGTCCCTCCTTTGCGCAAAATCTGTATATATATTGGTCCTAGAAATAAATCAATTGTGTAAACGAAAAAAGAAACGAACTATTCTAAATAACAAAAAAGTCTGTAACAATTAGAAATAGTTGGCGGATAGACGAGCCACGGCAATGAGAGGTTGTCCGAGATGGACTAGAATTCTTTCATTGGGAAACTCTGCAATGCGGAGAACAAGACTGGCATCTTCCATCAGCGCTTGCAGCTTGTGTAACGTGATTGTGCACTTTTTCAAATCCATCTGGTGCTTCACTTCCAGCAGTTCGAGAACAGGAGGATGAATGGATGGTTGAAATGTAATTTTGTCGTAGCCTTCAGTCGTTAGTTCAATTTTTAAACCATTACTGAAGCAGTCATCCATCATGCCGAATTGGATGTAGATGTGGATTACCCAGCCATTTGTTTGAATGGTGGCGATTTGCTTTTGTGGAAGCTCCTTCCAAGAAATAGCCAACATCTGGCAATCATTCCAAAGGCTACCACCTTTTTAAAACATAAAAAGAGCAATGAAATTAAGCAATCTAAAAGCTTAAGCAGCTTAATAGTTAATACTAATAAATACTGAAATGTAAAAGAATAAACAAATAGTACCTATGACGCTGCCGTCCACCGGATCGTAAAGCGACAAGGGTTCGGCTAAACTTGAGGAAGTAATAGGCATTTGATCTTTAGCTTCAATCGGAATTTCTTGTTTAAAATTCTGTTTAAGACGTTCGAGCATATCAGTAACCAATATGTTGCGATTCTCCATTGCTCTTTTCAGGTACGTCATAAATATTCCATTTTCTTCGTAACCCATCTGTCAAATGAAAAACCGTTGCATAAACAATGTGAAAGTAGTTCAAATAAAAGGCGGCAGAAAGTTAAAAAAAAAAAAAAAAAGATAAAATATGTTTCACCTCGTATGCAAAACTATTTTCAGCTGTTGCCCATGCCATCACCAGATTGGAACGCGAATCTCGCGGTACCTGTCGTAACAGCTCGTCGGCAATTCGCGAGTTTATCCCTTGCTGAGGAATGGTACGACACATGTCCAGGAGGACAACCAGCAATTTCGGATGTCTTTGCTGAATTCGGGCGATTATCTCGTTCCCGTCGACTAAATCTCTTACCGAATACTCGGAATTCATCTTCAAGTCGACTGGCATGAGGTAATCGTGGCCAGAGTAATGGATTCCATGGCCAGCGAAGTACACGACAACGTAGGCGCTGTCAAACAAACGAAGTACCGATTAATCAAAGTCGAAAAAGAGAAACAGTTGGGTCCGTTTTGGAATTTTACTCGGGTAAAAGTAGTTCGCATAATCGGTCAGCAGCGTGGAGAATTTCAACTTTGCCGAGATTGCACAGCGAGATAACCTCAAATTCCATTTTGTATAATATGTCGTGTAGGGTTTTCACATCAGCTCTCACTTTCCTCAAACCGTGAGCGTCATATGTCCAGTTACCAATCAATAGCGCCTGTTTCATCGAGGCTACATCGTATGAGAAACATAGTGTAGTTATTCAATTTCTAAAAAAGAATAGAGAAGATATTCTCTTCTTACCACTGTGTTGTGTAGGGACGTCGAAAAACGCTGCCCGTAAACGTTGGGAAGTTGGAGGTAATCTTACTTCCACGAAAGCTTCCCTTGTTAATGTTTTTCCTTCCGAATTTGTGGCCAGACACCTGTATCGACCGGAATGTTGAGGCACTGCGGAACTAATCTGTCAATATATGAGTTTTGGTTTTACACGAAATGCATCACGCACATAACTAAGAAAGATTGTGTTACCTTTAAGATGGTGGTCACTTCGTTGGAAATAGGATAGTCGTTCTTGTACCATTGAAAGCGAGGAATCGGATTCCCTTCGATCAAGCAACTCAATTCGATAACATTTCCTGGGTCTGTACAAAGATCCTGAGGTTCTGTCACCACAAAAGGCGCACAATTTTCCAAAGTCATTTTTGAAGATCCAGTCGATATTGTTTGAAAACTGCCATCTCTGCACTGCTGAGTAATTTCACATTTATAGAATCCAGCATCCGAATTTCTGCAATTAATTTTTTTTTTGCCAAAGAGATTAAACACATTTGAATGGGCCCAATGCAAACAAAAGTAAAAACCTGAAATTAGGGATTACTAGAGGGTTAAATGTTGCACTCTCTGATGCTAATGGGGCATCATTTAAGAACCACTGAAATTTAGGTTTGGGGAATCCATCAGAAGAAACTTCAAAACCAAGTTCAACTGTTGTGTTCATTTTCACAAGAGTTTCTTCTGGTAAATGGTTTACTATCACAACTGGAACTGAATAGAGAAATTTATACAGCCACTTTCTTTTGAATTTTATTCAGTCAGATAAAAAAAAGTACCTCTATCTTTGAGCAGGTAAAGTGGTTCATACATTTCACATTTTTCTAGAAAAAATGCAAGAATGCCAATTTTGCAGTTAAATCTGGAGAGCTTAGAAAACAACTGGGCACTCGTACAGTTTCCTTGCTGTGTAACAAAACTTCCTGGATTTCTAAAAAGGTAATAGAAATTTGATTTGGGATTCACAGTAATAAAACAAGCTTTATTACATACACTATTTTCATCACCATGTCCAGCAGTTCACAAGAGCGCCCCTCTCGATCTAACCACAAAGAAATCTGCTGATGAATTCCTGGGCTCAATCTTTCAAGAGGCTGTGAAGGATCTGGTATAGGTGACAAAGGGAATCTCAGCATTCTCTAAATTTTGTGATGACTATAGATTTATAAAACAAACACTAAATTATTCTATTATTGTGCAATCCAGCTGATTTTTTTTTGTATATACCTTGATGTCACCTGTTATCTAGTCGTTTTCGGCACACGCCGTTTGAGCAATTGCTGTTCTCAACAGGATTAATAATCGTTCATATAAGAAACTGCGGCAGTCATGGCTCAAATTCTACGTTTTCTAAAGCAGTAATTGTTATGGAACTCTTATTTTTCGTAAATCGTTTACATTTTACAGTTACAGCACAAATACAGCAGACGACATAAGAACTGCTTGATCAAAGGTTGACATCTAGCGAACAAAAATGAACACGAATTCGAATGTAATAATGTTAAAGGAAAAATGTGCAGGCATCTCCCTATCGGAAACAAAAAAATTAACTAATGAATCGTTTTTCTGCCTATCTGCTGCAATGCAATTTTGTGATGTGAAATGAACAACAAGCATCTAGTTGTGACGCGCAGTGGAAATTTAATTTACTTATGTTTTAATGTGTAACTAAATAGCTTACGAACAGTACTTGGGCATGTATTAAGTCATCCTTGATGAATAATCTGGTTAGAATAAGAGAGGGGTTTTTTTATCTATCATTAATTGGTGGGTACGGCTGATTAACTTCCAGTCAAGCATTGCTATAGAAAGGTCTCGTCGCCTTAAAAAAGTGCTTCTGGATCTGGAATTTAAGACGAAAGTTTAAGTGAAGTGAAATTGACTGTTACCTTACGCTTACAGCCGTTACCGCATATCGTTTACTGGATATATGTCTAGAATATCAGCAATGGTACCTCCTTCACCACCAATGATAAAAATCTTTTACTAAAATCATTTGATGTATAATATATTCTTGCTCAAATGCCAAGTATCTTAGCTAACATTAGTGCTCTATATTACGTGCGTATTGTTCATTATTAAAAATTAAAATCCCATTTTGAAATTTAAGAATTAATGAATTATATGAGTTTACCGAAGGGATCTAGGGCGAAGTATTTGGGTCGGAGAAAAAGTGGCGACGAATGAAAATTCGCCTGCTCAATATCACGGCAGGTTCTCTCGATGTTTTTTGTGTTTGTGTGTGTGTGATGTCTGGTGAGAAGTGACATCTAGCGAACAAAATTGAAAAAGAATTCCAATTTGATGATGTTAAGAGGGAAAATGTGCAAGCATCGGACGTGTTGGTTTTCAAAACAGGATGTTAGGTCAGCCGTAAATCAGTCAAAGGGTTAAGAGGACAAATAAATTGTACATGGAAAACTCTGCAGCGAATGCATTTCGTCAAGAGATTACACAGCGATCTTGAATGTCCACGACAGCTGCTGCTCTCATCCATAGGTTATTTATTTCATAAATTTGTTTTCACTGAAAACAAAAAAAGGATGAAAATGATGATATTTACCAAACAAGGGCCACTGGCGTCAGTTGGTCGCTCTCATTTTTAGAGCAAAAGGAAAGACAAAAATTGGCAGCTAAAAAACTGCCGGTCGTATAATCGCTGAGGCGTGGCAGATTACCAAAGACGAGTGGCACACACACACACGAAAGCTTTCACGATATAGACTATAGCAGTACCACCACGTTTCGGGATAGAAATAGCCAGGTCAACTCAACATTTCCTGGAATCCAACTCAAAACTTTTTCGGGACTGATTGATTTAGAGGTCTCGGACTCTCGGCTATTTATTCGCCACGAAATGTTTCATAACCCCAAAAGTTTCTTGCGAGGCAGCATTCATTTAAATAATGAAGCTAGCAAGCACGTCTGTCTAGCTCTATCTCTAGCTTCAAAAACACATTCCCGAGTTTTCCCAATCTGACGGTTGTCCAATCGTTTGGAATTCATGAAGAATAAAAATGTTTTTTCCAAGTTTCTGGATGGTCCGTTCATACATACACGAATGTTCGTTGCCAGTCACCACATGGCGATGAGAGGTCGTAAGCGGTTTTGGCGCCGCATTCGAAAGTGCTGTGAATGTTTTTTCTTCTTTCCTTTTTGTTGAAGCGCAGCTGGCAATTCATCATCTGAGAGTCTCTTCTCCGGGACTCACGTCGCGACGGTCTCTGGTGGTGGACACGCCGTCTGTGAAACTCGCGTGCCCTGTTTTTATAGTGTTGCTCCGAAAAAGTTTGTTGATTCAGCCGAAATTGGAGTCACCGACAAACGACATTCTTGTGTGTCACACAACAGTGAACAGCCATCCACCAAGTCGTTTGCAAAAGGACGCAGCAGCACCGTGAGCTGAGCTGGGGAGGACGACCGCAGGACGTGAAAAGAAACTGTAATACTCTCCGACCTTGTGAGTTGTGCAGACCTTTTCCTACGTACACATTAAACATATAAGCAGCTACATACACGACACAATAGCCACTGGTGGTGCTGGTGCTGTGCTTCTGGGATAAATCGTCTCAAACCTGACGAAATTCCATGATATACACGCGACCATAGCAGACACACGGCCATTTTCCTTTTGTCTTCTTCCTGTTGTATCTCTCTTGAACGCAACCAAACAAGAAAAACAATCGCAGTCGGTTGCCAATAAAGGAAAGCACCTTAATTAGCAGCTACAACAACAACCTTGCGTCGCGCAGCTCTAAACCATCTTTTTTTGTTTTTCTTTCTCATTCTTTCGCCATCCTGGAGGTCTTAACAAGGACCGCACTGCGCCGTCCATACTTAATGTTTCGATAGAAAAACCGAAAAAACTTTTGTTTTGTTCTTCCGCGGCTTTTTTTTATTTTATCTCTGATTTGCAGCGCAGTCCCGATTAAGAAAAAAAGTTTCAATCCGGCAGCAGCCAGCCAGTCTCACAGTGTTCCGCTTCGTTTCTTTTTGGAACCGAATGGAAGAAAAACGGCAGAGTGAAAGAGCGAGAGAGAAAGAGAGAGAGAGGCGATTTGTTCAAAACTCGGCTCTCCTGCCAATAGCTGCTTCACTCTTCAGCCCACCCGGTAGTGATAACAACACCACTCGTTTCTCTGGGTGAATTGAGTGATAAACAATTTTAAAGTTTTAAATTTTAAAAAGAAAAAAAAAGGAGAAAACAGCATAGTTTTGGGCCGGCCGGACTGGAACACATTTGAACCACTTCACACAGAGTGTAGAAAGCAAAACGAATGGCTACGATGGACGGAAGTAGTGCTGCTGTCCAGACTACCATTGCCAGAGGCAACCAAACTAGCGTCTTCAAAAATCAGCAGCAACCGGCTTGTTGGAATGGACTGGTAGCTAAAAATTCTATTCTTACGTATATTTTTTGAATGTGTTAAATCAGTTGGAAGAAGATCAGAGATTTGTATATAGGTTTTGTAGATATTCAAATATGAGGCATTCCTCACTGTCTTTGGACAGGTTCCCCTTTTTCTCTCTCTACCGTCCTTAACGCCCATTCGTTGAATAATTCGGGAAAAATGAAAAATCCCGCTTCAAAAAATGGGCGCTTTGCGCGCGGGACTATGGAAACAAAAAGTAAAGTGAGAAGCTCCGCGCGGTCCCAAGGTCTATCGTATCATCTAACTTAACCTTTCTTTCTTTTTTATTTGATTTGCTGTTGTGTGGTGGTGTTGTTTTGTGTTGTTGTGAATATGATTCACGAGCCAGTTTGAATTACTTTGGGACCGTGGAAATTTAAACAGCAACGCCATCGATTATGCACGGAGCTGTGAGCTTCTAATCTTTTTAAATCAACAAGCGTTTCATAATATTGCGTATAGCCCTTACACATACATGTTTGTGATGGGTGTGTGCACTGCACAGGGAACTCGACACTCGGCGTCCGAGAGAGAGTTTCACATCATATAGAATGCGTTCGGGAGAAATACGCACAGGCACGCAAGTTTTGTCTCGATACACACAATGCGTTATGATGATGATGGCTGACATTGCCGTGGACTGGCCGGTCCCTCCTCTCAACGCGTTCTTACGTAATAATAAGGGTCTCCCAGTTCGGCAGCATTGAAAGGGGTTAAACAAAAGGAAGGAATAAGATGAGACGAAGGAGAGATTTTCTTTTGAAAAAGATGTGGCGATAAGCTTTCAGGTATTATGATGGAACGCGCGTGCGGGAGAAAAAAGAAGAAAAATCCAGACGGCGCCTCTAGCTCTCGCTAACTCATCTCGTGGTAATTTTGTAGAGAGAAAAAAACAGTTTTCGATAGGCAATAAAGTAAAGATGATAAGGACATGGGGCCAACTGTTCAATTTCTACTTCAGAACTTTTTGAACTGCTGGAATCCCTCCATTACACGAGGCGGTGCTTAGTCGAAAGAAATTTAAACGGCCGGATGAGTGATTTGCGATATGAGCGGCTATTTTCCATCGTACATCAATTTGATGATTCCCCCCCCCCTCAAAATATATAAAAAAGAATGAAGAGCATCGCGTTAGATTTCCTTTCAGATATACATTTTGAAAACGACGTTTTACACCTTGAAAAGGGCTTTGGCAGGTGGAGTGCAGGAACATTAAGGTGAATCTTTACTGGGCAGCCGTTCATCAGTCAAGAAGTTAACGATTCCTAGAATAACCTGGACGACCTCCTGTTTTGTTTCTCTAGTTCCTAAATCACGCGATATAAACAGTCCCGAATGTCTCTCTGCGCATATCTAATATAGTCAAAAGTGATTACATACCAAAGGGGATTAGCTACAATAGCTGCCCCGATCATTTTCAAGGCGAAAGTTCGTGTCACGAAAAGAGAGAAAAGAAAAAACACATTCCGCAACGTGAATAAGCGGCACGTTCGAAGCTTATTTCTGCCAACCGGCGCACAGCTGAAAAAGTGCATTACATGTGTTATCGCCATTTGGACGCTGTAATAAGATATAAGAGGATGTGAAATTCAAATTCAGAACAAAATTTGAAAAGTTTATGGGGAATTTAAATTTCGACAGAAGCAAAATATTAATTGGATCGTTTTCTTGCCTCTATCCTTCAAAGCAATTTTAAGATGACAAATGAACAGTAAGTATACAAATGTGACCCGTAAAAAGAATTTATTGGACCTATGTTCAAACGTATATCTTAATTGATTACGAACAGTGATAGAGCACATGTTTCATCATCCATGGTTATAAATCTAGTTAGTATTAAATCGGTTTGAAATTTTTATCAGAATGGGCGCGGTTGGTTAATCAAACAGTGACTGATTTCAACAATACGTTGATAAGTAATTCAGGATTTTATCCAACTGTCTGAACAATTGATACTGGAGTTCCATCCAGAATATAAAAAAAAGTACATCCTTACCACTGCTGGTAAAACTCTTTTGAGGAAACCACTAATTGTAGAATATATTCCTGCCGAATCGCAAAATTTCTTATATACGTTCAGTGTTCTCAATTGCGATCATACAGTTCATTATTAAAAAATTGAAAAATACTTATGGAGTGAGTCGTTAAGTCTGTTATAAGATAAGATTGTTGTTATAAGAAAATATGATGTGGAAGTAAATGGGACTGCGTAGTGCGTAGTTTTGGGACGAGAAATTAGAATTTTGACAAAATAAAACAAAAAAAGAACAAAACAAAAGTTTCCTTGCCTCTTTCTAATGCAATCTGATTTGATGTCATATGAACAATAAGTTATCAGATGTGACGCGTAATAAAATGTTATTGGAGCTATGGTTTAAACTTTATCTAACTTGATTACAACCAGTGTTTGGATACACATTTAATCATCCTTGCTGTAAGATTTAGTTAGCATAAGTTTTGAATTTATTTCGTTGAAAGAATAGACACGGCTGAGCAATGAATACCAAACCTATTGATGAAAAAGACGTTTGCCCTAAAAATGCTGACTTTTTCATGGAAATGGGTGTGTAAATTCATCAGCCGTCTCTACATGTCTATTCATACTGGAAATTCATCCAGAATATAAACAAACATACATCCTCGCAACCACTGGTAAAACACTATGGAAAAAAACACTCGATTTGTAAAATTTACCGGCCAATTCGCAAAATTTTTTAAAGTTTCGGTGTTCTTAATTACGTGTATGTTGTTCATTATTAAAAAATAGAAAAACTCGTATAGGAATGAGTCAATAAGTCGGCTACTGCAGTTTTGCTGAAGACGGGGAATATCTACCTATAAGTTACACCGAAAAAATCCCTGGAGCGATTACGATCGTCATCCGTGTCACACATTATTGCAATATACCCCCAAGTCAAGAAATCAAATAGGATCGCGCTGAATAAGGAAATGATTGAGAGCGCGGGTTATTCAGCCGAGAGTCTCTCGTGACAGGGCGACATACGCGCACGTAGAGAGAAAAAGCGACAAACCGGACTTGCATCGATCAACCCGCGAGAAATAAGAAAACACGAATAAACCTCGGTGATGAATGCGAAAAGGGACAAGGTGACGGCCCTCCCGCACGCTCTCACAGCAGCAGACGACTCGACTCTGTAAGGAAACAACAACAACAACCTGAAGGAGAGAAGCGTAATCGAGCGGCGGTTCTTTTTGAGTCAGTCACATTGGGCGACATCGACCATGTAGAGTGTGTAGTATACCTGCACCCGGAACTGATGCGCGCATATCCCCCCCTCCACAAACCTTCCAGTTCCTTTATAAGGTGTGAGGCTCTCTCTCTATCGTCGTACGAATAAATTGTAATCCACGTCAGCCGACGATGGTCGCCAAACTGGCCGGCGCTGGCCGGTGTAAGAAAAAAGAAAAGAAAGTCTGGTGACAAGTGCGCACACTTTTCGACTCTGTGACAAGGACTCTCTATTATAGCATATTATATAGTATAGTATAGAAGTGGAGTTTTTTAAAAAGTAATGCGGACGGCAACATTGATCACGGAGCCACTGAGGAGCCGGACGGCGGCGTGCTATGACGCCTTCCTCTATGTGGAAGGATATAATATTTTCTACAGAAATATTTTTCAACCTTCTGCTGTCGAGGCTATATGTCGTTATTTTCTCTGTGAAACAAAAAGGGGCAAGACTCTTCGTTTTCACGCTACCTCGGGACATTCAGCAGTCAGGTGCTTTAATCAAAGTAGACGGCCATATGTGTGAGAATGGTGAGCGATGTCCGAGAGTTGCCCATGGTGGACTCCATCGATTACGACTGGTTACACGCACGCACAAAACCAACCAAGGGAAAAATCGAAGAAATTGACAAGCTACGAAACGGAAAAAAAATATAAAAAATCAAAGGCCAAACAGACAAAATCAATTGACTACCAAACGGGAACACCTGGTTTTGATAAGAAAATATTCACCTCGGTCTATAGACACGTTTGACTGGATTCTCCACACGCAACAACAACAACAAAGAAATCAAAACGAGTGCATCTCTCACGGTGCACACGGCAGAAAAGGAAATAATAAAAGAATAATCAACCTTGTCCGAAACCTTTTAATTACGGTTATTTGTAAGGGAGAATAGAGCAATTAAATCCATTTTGTTTGATGCTTCATTGATATACAGAACGAACGGAACCATTAGCACGAAATTTCGGGGAGAAAAAAGGGCATTTCGATTTTCGACCCTGCGTGCGAGAGCTTATCTCAGTATAGAAACACACATCCTAACTCTGAGACGGAAAAAGTCATGTGAAGGTTTAAATGATGATGGCTATTTTGAATGGAAAACAGTTTTTAAATAAAACAACTTTGTGTTTGAGAACCGCCGCATTATAAATATGCAAACAATAGTTTAAATTATAAGGAAAAAAAAGCTGCATCACAAATTTAGACTGCCGTGGGATTTTGAACCCGACAACCTTCCGTTGTTGCGTCCGCAAAAGGCTTGCAGCTGGACACTTAAATGCTTTAAAACAATAGTAATTAACCGAAAATTTTGAAATAAATTCACCAGTCATTAAGAAACTGCATAAAGTAATGACAGGTGAAAAAAATTTTAATTATAAGTTGAAAATAAGACTTAAAAAAGATATTGCACGTTTCGACCGTGGCAGGACTCGAACCTGCAATCCCCAGATCCGAAGTCTGGTGCCTTATCCATTAGGCCACACGGTCATATGAAAATCTACCAAATGGTAACTCCAACTAAACTTCACCATACATATTCGTTTTGCAAATACAAAAAGGGGAAAAAAGAAAGCTCAACAATCGACCGTGGCAGGACTCGAACCTGCAATCCCCAGATCCGAAGTCTGGTGCCTTATCCATTAGGCCACACGGTCTTACAATAAACTACACTACAAAATTTTATACTGAGATCAGCATATATTTACGTCAAACACATTCGCGTGCAATGGAATATTCCGCAACGGAAAAAAACGGGTTTCATATTTACATAACGAAATGCGGGTTTATAAGGTTTCCTATCATTTTCTTTCAACTGAAAAAAAGAAAATCGATTTCCCCCTCTTCGAATGCTTTTAAGGGACTCGGTTTTTTTCCCCCCCATTTAAACAGAACGTCAGTTCACGATTCAAAAGAGAAAGACGACGGAGAGTATAAAGTCTGAAGAAATCCAACGAGTCACGGCGCCTTGTATTCCCTAAATCACAAGATAGGGTCCTATCCAACTCACCTTGGGAATTCGCTCGCCTGCACGACGCCACTAAACTGTTAGACACACATTCAAGTACTTTCATGTAGCCTATACAAAAGAGAGTCCTCTTTCTATCCGACTGTTGCTCGATTGATACTTGACTGCTGTATTGCCCTTGTGGGCTGCTGCTTGATAGTCTGCTCATCCCCCATACCAGCACAAAGCACAACTCACGAACGAGGACGGAGAGGAATCCCGAGACAGACCCCCACCATTTCTTTTGATTTGCCTTGTAATAATATTTCCATGACATCACGATGAAATGGAAACTGAATCAAATAAAAAGCCCGAAGGATTTTGTGTCAATCAAACGAATAACCGGTGATTTACGGTCGGACCCGACAAATTTGCCGTGAAACGAGTCACGGCACGAGACGGTCACGTTCGGAACCAATTGGAAATGGCGGCGGGTGGTCACATATTATCCATCCCGTCAACTTCAAATGATTTTAAATAATAAAAAAAAGAGGCCAACTGAAAAAACAAAAAGGAAACTAAAACGATAGCCAAAAGTTATACGCCATTTTTCAATCAAGGATATATTTTACCTTTTTGTTTACGCAGACTAATATGGCCGACCTTGATTGAAAGTGATGACTAGTTTGATCGCTTCATCGCAACCGAACAATCTGCTGTTCTCCTTTTCCAGAGAAAAAATAATAATCTGTTGGGTCAAGACCCAAAACAACCAAAGCGATGGATAATTAGACGTGAAAGAAAAAAATTCGTGTGGGTATATATAATGTTGTGTGTGTAGATAAGTAGTGAACACAACCACCGAGCTCTTGGCCTTCGGTCGTTGTTGATGCCTTTCTCTCGGTTGCTGCTGTTGTTGGTTGGCTCTATCTGACCACGCACGGCACATGCCCACCTATGGGCAAGTCAAATAAAAACACGACGACGACGACGATGGACGTGTAGAACAAACTAAAGGAAAACGGGACCAGCAGTGGCCTAGGCGTTCCCAATGATGGAATATGCATAGATAGATAGAGATACATATTATACATTTCCTCCTCACACATGCAAATCAGACACTGCTGCTGCTGCTGCTATAAAAGATTTTCTTCTTTTCGGTTGAAATCTCTTTTTTGGGAAAGTTTAAATAAAAAACAAACGGCTGAGAGCGCGCAAAGTCCTGATAGTTTCTTTGCGTGAGAACCCGAAATGCGGAACCGTCCAGTATTAGTGCAGTTCACATATACGCTGGAGAGAGTAGGGCATCAGGAATGTTATGGGGGCCCCCATTTTCTGCTGGGGCTTTTTTATTCGAGTGCTGGGATCCCCTTGAACGAGAATTGAGAGGCGACGTGCTGAAATCCGAGACGGGGAAAATAAGAAGAAGAAGAAGAGACTCTTGGCGAACAAAACACTTGACTCGACGTGTGTTCCATCTCTTGGGGCTTCTTTTCGACTGTAGTGACACGATGGCATTTCAATTTGGCGGGACATTTTGTGCAAAGTGGTTCCTCTTCTTATCGTATCCCGCTGTGACCGATGGACTTTTGACCGGGGCGGGAGAGACTTTTTTGAATTTTGCCAGACACCAAAAGGTGCAGGATGACAATTGGGTATATCCATCACGGCAAGAAGAAGAAGAAGAAGAACAAGACAATGAACTTTAATGGTGTCATTTGTCTCTTTAGAAGTGGAAGACGAGAGAGAGAAGAGAGACAACCCACTTTTAGGAAGGGCAAAGTCACCAAAGGTCAACTATTTCGGATGAGGGGTGAAGAAAAACCAATCGGAATAGGCATCCGCACCGGATACGGACCTGGGGGGGAAAAACCGTCAAAAATCTAGCTTTTTTTCCCACTGAAAAATATTTATCGAAAGTACACACACAACTGTTTGTGTATTTCATTTAGAGTTCAAAAGAAAAAAAAAGGGGGTGATGATGTTGACCGCACCAAACTGACCGTCTCTCTCCCGCAATCACGCCCCCCCCCCTTAACTTTCGTCGGCTTTCTCCTTTTTAGTAAGAAACACACAATTTTCTCAAGTGCATCTGCACATTTTTGTTTCCTTCCGGAGCAGAAACTCTTCAAGTTCCCATCCATATTTCAATTCGAACTTTGCTCCTTCTGCCGGGCCGCAACGGCTTTCCAATTAATTTGATAACAGAAATTCACCAAATTGTTTTTTTTCGCCGCTTTTACTTTGCTTCGATTCAGACAATCTCTGAGAGAGAGAGAGGGGGGATATTAAAAAAAAAGGACGGGCCAATGCCAAGCGCTATAGGGACCGGCCTTTTTATAACTGTTCCCCTCTCTTGCCCATCCAGACCAGTCGAGTCGCTGAAGCCGTGCCGTTCACACGTACGGTCTTGGCTCTTACTCTCTGCCATTCAAACAACTTTTTTAAAAATTCGTGTCCACTTTTTTTCTATTCCCTTCGGGTGGTGTAAGAAAACAATTAAAAAGAAAAACCCAACGGATGTTTGTCCATTCACAAAATTTTGTTGTTTGAACGTTTAAAAAATAAAAAAGAGAAATTTGCGCGAGTGAAAGAAAATGTTGCGGAAGAAGAGTGAGCTGGCAAGTAGCTAAAACAGTCGGAACAACTTGCACAATTATCGATTTTTCTCCAGTGTGTGTGAGAGTGTGTGTGTGTGTGCTTCGACATATATATATCCATAAGAGATCACCCCCGTGTGTGAGCGTGTTTTTGAGTGGCGTGTGCGCGCGCACGCACGTAGTACGTCCCGGAAGGAAACCCGAAAAAACTTGGCCGAGAGCACAGATCTACTCCGGCGTGTTGGGAAGAAGAAGAAAAAAAAAGGAGCCAAAACGTTGACATCTCTCAACACTCGATCCCATTTCTTATTTAGAGTGGAGGAAAACAACCAGAAAAATCTATTGGAGAGAGGGACAGCACACACACGGTTGTTTATGAAACACGGCCAGAAAAACGACCAGCAAAATGATGTTTACCCATAGACAGGAGCAATTTGCAGGCGTGAGTATTTCTGTGTATATCCTATATACTATACATGCCGTGTATTTATATTTAAGCGCTGTGCTGCTGGACACGGGTCACATCTGGTGGCTCGCGCCATTTTGTTTGCACCACCCGACGTGGTTCTATTTTATAAACGCGTTTTTCACCATTCAACAGCCAGAGATTTTATAGGGGGGGAAACTTTAAAAGTTGTTCAATGTTTTATTTAAACCCTTAGTCAGATCGTGTTACGACGTGGTACACACACATAACAAAAAAAGAACCCGAGCTGGAAGAATTGATTCCGTCATGCCATTTTCACGAGGACTCGGTGTTGTTTCGAATGTGGTTGAGAAACTAACCTTTTAGAGGGTTGTTGTCACACGGTCAACAGAGTATGAGTCGGTCATAGTTCCGGTAGATGAAAAAAGATGGAAAAATTTGCCTTTCTAAAGAAATTGAAGTGACGTCACTTCCGCCACTCGGCAGAATCCGCCCACTTTCAGTTCTCTGAATTCGTGCCAATGATAACCAGAAAATGCCCAGGACTTCTTTTTTCAATTTAAATTTCTAATTTTAAATTTCCTGAACCCAAAGACACCCAGTGAATAACAATGAAGTCCCGAAAGAAAGAAAAAACTAGTTTTCACGGGAGCATCACAACAACAAAGCCGTGTGTTTATCCGAACGACCGAAAATCTGCTAGATCGTATAATTCTTTTTTCTAAACTCTTTTATTTTTGCCCCCACCGTCTTTTTCTTTAAAGAGCCTTTTGTGAGAGTTGGCCAGATTCCTTTTTTACGGTTTGTTGCGACAGACGCACGCAACGTTGTCCAGGGTGGAAGGAAACGACCTGATAAATACCTGCTGTTTGTGTGTGTGTGCCTTATTTTTATTCCACGCCACCTGATCGGCCAACAATGTGTGGCGACCCTCACACACAACTTTTTTAAGCTTCTTTTTCTTGCCTCTCTAAAATGTGTGAAGCTGCATTTAAGTTGTTTAAAAAAAGGCTATCAAAAGCTATCAAAAGATAAAAAAATTCGTTCGCCTCCAGGGGTGACAACAGAAATATCCAAAATGTCGTAGCCTCACATTTTCCCACCGAAAAGAAGAAAAAAACAAATCAAGACAGGCAGAAAAAAGAGTCTATACGACACTGACCTGTCATCTCTCTTGATATCAAAGTGAAATGGTTGACCGTGGAATATTAAAGTGGAACGGCAGCAGCTTCAAATTCCATTTCGTCGTGACGGGAGCACCTGACTGCTGTTGCACATACACACACACACACACACGGGAAGTTGCACCTGAGAGACGAAAGTCGGTCAAACAACTAACCGACACCTTCTGCAAAAGACCTTGCCTCCAGCTAGGTTATATCTCTACCTATATTACCCACCTATATAAGATTTTTGTTCGAAAATAATAATGGGGTCCACACATTCACTTGGTGGCACAGTGGCACCAACAAAAGAAAACAACACGAAATACCCTCAAAGAAAGAAGAAAAAAAAGTCCTTGTCCATCGGTCACGACGCTGTTTTTATTTTTTCTTAAATCGTTTTTCTTTCCCCCCTTATAGTCCCACCACCACAGCAGAGTTGTCGGATTTCAAAGGGGTCGGGTGACAAAAGGAAACCTACACACAATAAACTGGGAATTTTTTTTATTTTCTTTTTTTAAAAACGAAGAAAATGTTTTTTGAGGGGGTAAGAAAAAATACTTGACCTTTTTTTGTGAGGGGGTGTCGTCCTTGTCGACACTAATTGATCCTGCGGGGTAATTTATATATTAGTTTCCGACTTGATATGAATTGTTCCAGCTGGGAAGAGGGGAGAGATTGGATCCATACGGTGTGTTGATTAAGAACATGTCTAAACTTATATTGAGGATAGAGTGGACATAAACGAAATGCCGACGACTTTTGATCCCGTGGGAGAAGATGCCGCTGTATATTACCATTTGGGTGTAAATCTTTTCCTTCCTGGAATGTCCTTAACTTTATTTTACCGCGCCATGTGTTTGAACAGATTCCGGAATGCTCGGACAAACAAAACGAGTGTGTTGGGTTTTCTTTCCGTGGAGGAAAATTTCAAGGGACCGACGTTCCCAGTTTGTGTTTTTCTCACTCCTTAATAATCCGAAGGCGAAACTCATAACAGTCCGTTTTGAGGCCATTAAAGGCCATCGTCCTTGTCTCCCTATCCCCATAGAAACGCACCTCTAATTATTCTCAGTCAAAACTGTTTTTTTTTTTTTCTTCTTTTCTTCTTGGCCGTGATCCACACGGACGGCGACATAATGACGTCACATTTGAAGAAAAATCGGTTAGGACGAAAAGGGGCGAGTTTGCTCCGTCTGGGCAGTTTATCTTTTTCGGATTCTTTGACTGAGATGAATGACCTGGCTGTTCGATTTCGCCCGTCTCCCCTACACAGATGGACCTCCTCTTTAAGGTGCTGGACTTTTCTTCTTCTTCTTTTCTTCCCAATGGAATCCATTGTCCACTTTCGCCTACACACACGTCCTATACAAAGTCACAATTTAATGGTGGCGAGGCCAAAAAGTTCTTTTTTTATCTTTTATTTACTTGTTTGCTGTTGCTCTGGCCGTGTTGGGGTCGTTCAAATAGTAACCGAATTGCTTATCACAGTGCGTCACCGTTGGCCAGCACAAAAGCTTTTTTCTTTTATCTATTGAGATCACATCTGAAAAAAGAAGAGGAGATAAGATGATGAACGAATTTTTAAATGCGTTTTAGGATGTTTTTATCACCTTTGAGCGATGATTTCAACACGATCATATAGTTTATACAAAATTCAGTCACCGTCTATTTTTGTCGAAAATTTGAAAAAAATAAAAATCCTGCGCTGGATTTCATTTGGTTGTTGGGTGCTGGGAGTGAACACGATGCTCATGGGACGATGTTTGTGAAAACATTCCCAGTCACACCGAATTTTTCTGGTTTACATCTATACACCCCCGAAAAACATTTTTATAGTCCAAAAAATGAAGGGGGAAAAAGAAAAAAGCCAAAGCTCGGCGGTCTTCCTTGACCCCCCATCAGCAGTAGGAAAGATGAGCCTTTCTTGTAGTGTATTCCATACCGGTGTCCTCTTGCACAAAGTCGGGTCTACAGCACACACACTTGCTGTGTACAACTGTAATAAATGTTTGCCTGCAAGAAAAAAGAAAGAAGGGGGGAGACCAGAGAAAAAAATTACCAAGTATGATCGTACAAGAGACACTTTTGGTTAGCAATCGAGTCCAGTTCACACGGTGATCGATTGACGCGGTTTGGGACACAAGAGATACAAATGAGTCGGAGGGAAAGAAAGGAAAAAGAAATTTCCTATTCATACCGAAAGGGAACCGCTATCAAGATCAAACTATTGTTTCCTCCTAGCTTTGGCTTGTTGAATATTCATTGCGAGAAATAAAAACACGAAATCCTCCCCACCAAAAGAGTTCCACGGGTTTTCTTCTTTCTTTTCCTATATGTCTTTTAACAACAAATATCTATAAAAGCAGACGAGAGAGATTGAAATCGCCAGTCTGCGCCGGGGTATATACTACGTGCAGTAGTATAAATCACCAAGGGTGCCGTAGTTATATCTACAACAACACACACAGCGCAGCATATGGAACTAGAATGGAAAATCGAATAGAAGCGCGTGACGTGATTCGATCTTCTCCCTACAACAACAACAACCAAAATACAACATTTCCTTCCTTCTCTCACGTCGTGAGATCCTATCCACCATTTTCATGGTCGTGTAATCCAATCATCCGACTCGTAGTATATGATGATTTCCTCTTCTCTCTCAACTTGGGTATATATCCCTCGCAACATATATCATAAAATGTTGGTTGGTTTTCTTCGTTTTCTTTTTCTCTCCCCCAGCTTTCAAAATGCATTCCGTATTCGGTCGAGTGTTATGCAAAATAGACTTTATATCTTATGGCCATGAACATTCTCTGGTCGACGAATCCTTACGTGTAGGAAAAAAGGAAATGAAATGGTCAAAAACTACTTGCTGGTTGTATCGGGTCAGCAGTCTTGGCATTTCGGCACGTCTAACGACGGCGACGACGAGGTTCTCAAGTCAAATCAAGTCTAATTAAGGCGAAATAAAGAAAGAAAAGTAGACAAGAAGGGGTTGCTGGCGCCCGCATACCCTATTTGGTCCTCGTCTGGAAGAAATTTTAATAATCACGTGGAAATCGTTTCAACGCCTTTTGGTTTTTCCAACCCTTTTCCATACGTCCTCCTGGCAGGGGTTTCCAAGGGGGTTGGTTGGTTGAAAAGAATAAACACTTTGGAAGTTTCTCTTAAAGTCCTTGCTATTCGTCCCTGGGAAACCTCATCACCTTATACGTGGTAACACACAAAGAGGAAGAAAACTATAATTTAGTAGTAGGAGTAACAAGATATATACATACGCATATAAACAGATGATCGACGAGTTATTTCCGATTGGCATCTTTACGACGAGAGCTCTGCTCCATTGTCTTCTTTTTGTATTTCTCTTTTTCATAAAAATTTTTTTTTTTTAAAATTTTTATTTGAATTTTCTCCTGTTGGAAAAATAATCATAAAATATTGATTACATGTTTCTCTCTTTTTGGAATGTTTTTGGGAATGTACAGAATTGCGTGGCCAGGGCCTTGTACGACAACATTGCCGAGACTCCCGACGAACTGGCCTTCCGCAAAGGAGACGTCTTGACCGTATTGGAACAAAATACCAGCGGATTGGAAGGCTGGTGGCTGTGCATGCTCAGAGGTCGCCAGGTAAACACAAAACAAAACTTTTATCAATAATATTAATATGATTCATACTACTACTACTACTACTACTACTAATACAATTTGCTGGTTGGACAAAACGGGAATTGTCGATGACAATCAACGGCGGTCTAATATGGTGTCGCATTTGTTTTCATTTAGGTCATGTTTTGTTCTTTTCAAAAAATCCTACTTCACTTTTTTGGGTTGGGCGGAGGGGGGATCGTTTCTTTGATCGGCACCCAAATAGGATGAGAAACTATCAGATGAGGGGAAATCTGTTGCGTCCAAGCGAAAAGATTACAAGGGAAAAAACAAAACAAAAAAAGAAGAAGAAGAAGGTAGACGAAAATCTACGAAACAAAAACCTGTCTGTAAAAGTCTATCGTGTCCGACCGACAGTCGCCAACTGATTAATCACCCAGCGCTACATATATGAAAGGGGAGACCAGGACCAGACTTTTATTCTATTTGTTTTTCTTTTTTCAAAAAACAAAACAAAGAAACTTCCATAAGAAGAACCCAGAGGTGATGTCATTCACTCAGTCACTCTTTGTCTCGATTTTTTGGGGGTCTTTTCCCTTTTTTTCTTCTTCTCCCGAGTTCCAATTAAACGGCAGCTGGATCACGGATCACTCTTGAGCGTGATTCATGTCGACTCGACCAACAATCTGATGGATAGCTATAGCGTCCATCCCCAACCCAAAAAAGAATAGTCTTTCTCCCTCCGTCACCCATCCTTCATTTGACGCAGGCCCCGTCCGCCTCGACAAATACAAAAGAATTTTTCTCTTTTAGCTGTTTTTCCCAACATTTCTAAAATTCTAAAAGAGAAAGAAGAAAGCACCTGGCGCGCCCCAAAAAGAACGTGAATTTCACTCACTACCAGCGTGAACTGAGAGATGAGGTTGTAAACGAGCGGATCGTCAAGCTAAAACGGGAACTGCCTATAGCTGCTGCCCTTACACACACAATTCCGGAATAACAACAACAACCAACAACAAAATTTTCAGGAAAAAGAAACTAAACGGACTTTTTTGGTGGAGGGGGATAGTTAAATAGCAATTCTCTTCCCAACTCTTTTTTTTGTGTGTCGTCTTGCTTATTAGCCACCACACAGCGGATGTTTGTTATAAGACTCTGCTGCTACTAGACTACTATACCGTTAGGAAATAAATTATGTTGGAAATGTCTCTTCTTGTTTCTATATATGCTGTCGCTCTGTAGTAGCCGGGCCAGAGTTTCTCTATTAAGAGAGGCAGCCACCATAAAAATAGGAAAGAAAAGAGAGAAAAAAGGCGTTATATAGAGTTGTTGTTTTGCCGATACGTGGAAGCAGGGGTGGAAAAAGAAGAAGAAGAAAAAAAAGGCCCATTGAATGACCATCGGGAACAATATGACAAGCCGCTTCCGTTAGCCATCAACAGTTCCCCCCACCGCCCGCCCTAGTGAGTGTGTGCGTGTAGATTAGAATTAATGGGCTCGCCCTATACTTAAATGGGCGAACACATCATCGTCGTTCTCGTCACACTGAATTCAAACGGGGAGCCCCTCTATTAAGAAACACGCGCATCCGCTCTGAAACTTCATCATCGTAGTACACAGAGAAGCCCCTGGACGAAAACCCACAGAATCTAACTGAAATCATTTGTTTTCTTTACATTTAAGGGCATTTGTCCAGCCAACCGACTGCGTTTGATCGCCCGGGTCTACGACACTGGAGGCGGAGGAGGTGGTGGATCTGCGGATTTGAGCAACGTTTCTTACCCGCCCGTCTCGTCGCCTGGACTCAACAGTATCGGCGGCAGCAGTTCCAGTAGTAGCAGTTCCAGCAGTAGCAGCTCGTCAAGTTCGAGCAGCTGCAGTAGCTCGTCGAGCATCGGAGTCGGGCGGATCCCTCCGCCGCAACAGCAAGCCAAAACCGGAATGCTCAGCGCTGCCGTCCGGGCCCACCAACAAAAGCAACTGGACGGAGGAGCAGCCGACGGATTCCGCACTCAAAAGGTTCGGTTCCTCCTATACATGAATTAATTCGATTATTTTATGGCTCGACAAAAGTTCACTGGGTCGATTGCGATGCCTGGGCGTGTGGACAACAGGCCAGACACAACAAGAACAAAATGGGGGGGAGGGGAAAGAGAAAGGATCAATACCGTCAGACGGGCCGATGGGAATTTGAACAGCTGCGTCTAGCTAGACCAGGGCCAGCTGGGATAATTTCACAGGGCCATGATTGATGAGAGAGCGAGACGTCGTGTGTCTGACTGCGCTGAAAATGGCGATAATTGTGTTATAATTTCTTTTCTTATTGTCTTCTGTTTCGACAGTCGCCTTTTTTGGCCGCTCGTCCCAGCGAAATCTTCGTCTATCCGCAGCATCCAGCAGCCGAGGCGTCGCAGGATTGTTACGACATGCCGAGATCATTGCACCAAACATTGATCCGCCAGGACTCGTCCAACTATCAGGCGCCCCGCTCCCATCGCTCGCCTCCTCCGGCCCAGTCTGCCATTCAAAACGTTGCCGCCTTTGCGGATTACGACGTTCCGCGTCCGCATCACAACCGAATCCAGCCAGTTAGAACGCCATCCGTGGATAGCAGGTACTATAACTTTAATGTTGATTATTCGATTCGCCTTGTCCTTGGTTTTACCATCCATTATGAGCCATTGTTTAGCATGAATGGTTTTTAATTGACGATGCCGGAATCGAACCAAGGCCGGAATTTGTTGTTTTCTTCTTTTTTTGTACTTGAAGTGGAAAAAAAAAAGTCTTTTGTCTTATGTTGTCGGTTTCTTTGTCATTCAATTAGTTGCGAGTACGACGTGCCCCGTCCGTCTATGGAGACTTACGATACGCCGCGATTGGTGGCAATCAGCGGCAATGGCTCAAGTGGCGACAGTCCTCCACCCATGTCCTTATCGACGACTTCAACAACAATGGGAGACGAGTACGACGTTCCGGTCCCGACCGCTCGCTTGCCAAATCAAAGTCACAATAACGGCTGTGGCAGCAACAATCTGTCGGATCGATCCAGCGGCGTCTCGCTCTTCTCGTCCGGCAGCAGCAGTTCCGACGGCTCTTCGGCCATTTCCAACGCTAATCGATCCGTCAGCTCAGAGTCGCTCTCGCTGTCCAGCGCCGTGGGTCGCATTTCTGGCCGCTCCAGCCGCTCCAGCATCATCGATCAGCAGCAACAATCGTTCGAACTCTATGACGTCCCAACGTCCAACCATCAGGTAGTCAAAGAAGCGCTTCCTGCCAGTCAGCCCATTCAGGAAGAGGTTTATGACGTGCCGAAACCGGCGGCCGCTGTCGTGCCAGAAAGCGAAACCGCTTACGACGTTCCACCGCCGCCCACCGTCGTCACGGAAGATGCCGGGCAATCCCAGCAGCAGCAGCAGCTCGTCTACGATATTCCACCCTCCTCTCGTCCGATCGTTGCGTCAGCCAGGCTGCCGGCCGGCAGTAGCCAACAGCAGCAGCAGCAGACAATAAGTCATCCGACTCCATGTGAACAGCCAGGAGAAGATACTTATGATAGCCCGAAACCATTATTGGGCGACTGGACGGATAAGGTGTCCAGCAGCAACGCCACTCTGCCGCTGCCATTAGACGCGGCGCTGGAAACGTTGAGTCGGTTGGACGCGGAAGTATCCAGTGCTATAAGTAACTTGCTGAGCTTTTGGCGAGCTGCTTCGGGTGGCGACTGGGCTGAGCTCCAGCTGCGTGTGCTCCGGCTGCGTGCGTCGCTCCAGGAACTCTGCGACTTTGCTCGCGGGGCCATCGGCAACGCTTCGCAACGCCTCAAAAATGGAGTCGGCGATCAAGGTGTCACTATCCGATTGATACGTCTCCTCCGGCCGCTTCAAGATGCCAACGCCATCGTTCAAAAGACATCGCAGAGTTGTATGGATCTTTTCGCCACTAGCCGGCGGCGGCCCAACAGCGAGAACGATGCAGAGCTCGACCAGCTGTTGGCTTGCTGTCGAAATTTGGGCGATGATATGCGACAGGTAATGACCACCACCACCTACCTACCCCGCCAACTCTAGCGTGACTCGGTTCTTTTATAAACCGGCACGGTCGTTTCGTTTTTCCTTTTTTTTCACAGTCGTATACATTTTTTGGGGGGGTCAGCTATATACTGATGGGCAAACGGAACTCGATCGCGCTCAAACGAGCAGAACACATTTCCTGTTGGAATAATCAATTTTCTTATTTTAGGTCGTTACGTTCATACAGAGCAATGGCCATCTTTTGTTCGATACCAACAACAAAAACCAGACGGATAATAATTCGACGAACGACGACTACGATTACGTCAATCTCGAATCCAAAGCCAAATTCGATCAGGAAAACGAAGAAGTGAAACGTACCTTACCGCACGAAATGAAGAGGGCATTCGACGTTCTAGTTGCCCAGTCTGAGGATTTACCCGTGTTGCCAACCGCAGCCAACGACCAGGTTCGTATTTCCTTCCTAATGCAGAGAAATTCGACACTTGAATAGGAGAGAATTTTTTAAATTTCTTTATTATCTTTTAGGTCAGCGATAATGACCGGAACGTGATGGAATTCTATGGGAGCCAGGCCGAGACTTATGCCGTTTATCTAAGCAACGCCATCGATGCCTTCATCTTGACGCTGGAGCACAATCAGCCCCCCAAAGTGTTTGTGGCCTACTCCAAATTTGTCATCCTTAATGCCCATAAGCTGCTCTGCATTGGAGACACCGTTCACCGCAACGTTGTCAACGCCAAACTCAAAGCCAGCGTTCTAGAACGGTCCAACCAACTCTGCCAAGTTTGTCCTTTTTTACCAACAGCTCTTTTTCAAGTGGTTGGGGGGAAAAAATGCTAAATTTAACTTTTCTTTTTCTCTCTCTCTCTCGATTGGCAGGGATTGCAGACGTGCGTTCAGAGCACCAAAAAGGCTGGCAGGGAGTTCCCAAGTGTCGTTGCCGTTCAAGGAATGATCGACTCTGTCCTGGCCGTTTCCAAATTGGCGCAAAACCTAAAAACTTGTTTAGTTCAACCGACCATTTCAACAAATGGTCCAAAGTGAACGAAAATGCACAAATAAAAAAAAAAACTTGTTGAAATGTTAGAAAGGGCTTCCACACAAACGCTGGACTGGACCACACACACACACACAGACACAAAATAACGCAACGTATCATGATTTCTGATTCAATCGACTGACGGAACAACAGTCTCTTTTGTGTTTTGTTTGTTTCGTTTTCTTTATAACATGCTCGTCAGGCAGCTCAATTCTTTGTATAATTTAGTGACCCCCCTGAGTATTTTTCTTTTCATTATTGTATCATACTAGTTTCGCCACAGTTGATAATATCTTTCTAGTCTGTTACCTGTTGGGTGGTCGATCCAGACTGCCGTATATCGCAAATGAAGAGTGATTCGTTTCCAATTTTTTCGATTCGTCATTTCTTAACCAGTTTGGTGAGAAAAATGAAATATTTTACCTACCCCCAATTGATTGTCTTAACCTTGATCAAGATAAATAAAGGGTGAGCTTGTCTTCACATGTATTGGAAAAGAAAAAAAGAAAGAGCAACAATTTTTTACTTCCCAATTCCCGTTGTAAAATTAGAAGATTTCATTTTCCTTGATAATGAGGGTAAATGAAGAGTTGGGGGTGATGCTACACTTGTTTAATCGTTGACGTCCAATTCATCAAGCTCGTCTTCAAGGTCGTCAAGATCATCTTCATCAGCAAACAGGTTTTCGTCGATGGGTACGCTGGCTGCAGCTTCGTCGAGACTTTCAGCATTGCCATTGGTCGGTGCTTTCGAGTCTACTAATTGATATTCTCGAGCGGCAGGTGCAACCGTGCCCGAGCCGTCAACATCAGTGCCTACGCAGGCTAGATCGTTCAGATCCAACTCACGGTACTGTTGAAGGAAACCAAAATATTAGAATCTTGCAAGATTCAAAAAAACAATGAGACAATTTAGTTACCACGTCAGCTTCTTCCTCCTCTGTGGGAAGGTTGGCCGTATCGAAGGCTTCATCGCCATCCTCCATTTCATCATCTCGTGCCAAATCGGGATTGAAGGTAAACATCTCACGACCGGAAATCTATGAATCAAATAAACATGTCATTCATGTTTTCAACTTCACATTCAAGAATAAAAAAAGGAAAATAAAATGTTACATACACCAACAGATCTTCCAGCCTTGAAAGCTGCTTGCTTGCGAGTGTTCTCCTTGGTATTGGATTCTTCTCGTTCACGTAACTTTCGTTTCTTCCAAGCAAGGAAAGTCTCGAGCGTCACTTTCGTTTGCTTTGGTCCCAAAGCTGCACGTTCCTTTTCAACTAAATCTTCTAAAGAAATTTCTTCCTTCTTATCCTCCTTTTTCTTGTCCTGAAATATTCAAAAGAAATGTTAATAGCTGTATAGTAAAAGACAATAAGGTTTACTAACCTTTTTCAAAACAAATCCTGGAGGAAGTGCATGGCGGTAAATACATGATTCACCTGACGGGCACTGCCAAAACCAACCGTATTTATTCTTCTCTACGGCGTCCAAAAAGTGTTTACAGATCTGTTTTGAAAAAACGAAATATTAGCTAAACATGTTAAAGTGCATAAATTTATAAGCAGTTACAATATCTGTCTTGGTTTTTTTCTTGTCATCCTCAGCATGCTTTTTCTCAATGACTTCTTTAAGCTTCTCTTCATCCCAATCTTCATTGGTTCCCTCCTTGTCATCATCTCGCACATCACAATACAAGCTCCTCTTTTCAGCTTTGCGTTCAATTTCCAAATCATGGGAAAACTTACAACGGTCACCTTTCCCACAAGTTCCTGATGAGGAATGTACAACACAAGTTATTATAAATTCAAGATTTCAATATTTGAAGTGTTGTCACCTTGCTTGAAGAATGCACACAAAATAGATTTAGGGTCGGCTCCTTTTTCTACCTTTTGTACAGTTTGCACAGGCTTGAAAAGATCTTGCATTTCCTTTTGTGCTTTCAACTCAGCCTCTTTCTTTTCCTTCTGCAACCGTTTTTCATCTTCCAGTTTCTTGGCTGCAGCGCTACCTCCATGTTTCACTTGTTGTTGCACTTGGGCGATGAACTTTTGATTTTTACCCCCTTTTTTATTTTTCAGACCAAATGTCTTGTCCTACAATAAAATGTGATAATATATTAAAAAACAGCACAACAACAAATAAATCTATAAATAGAATTCTGGTCTGTGAAAAAATTAAACTTTTCACACATTTGGATGCACAAACACTGGAATTCAATTAGCTTTTAAGGACTGTCAAGGAGTCAAGGAAATGGAAACCATGTCGGCGTATTAACCATGTTGTTACAGCTAAAATCTTAAGATAGGTGTTTTACCTCTATGATTTTTTCCTTTTTCTTGTTTTCCACTTTGGCTTTGCTAGCGCCAGAATTAGTTTTTGGCCCCATGATGAGTTAAATCTTGTGACACTATTCGAAATACAATAAATAGTGTAGTAAAGATGAAATTCCACGAGAAATCGGCCACACGGCGGAAAAGCAGACAATGTCGAGAACCCGAGAAAAAATCACAGATAGGGGACCAAAATGCCATCTAGCGATTGCTTTAAAAAGTTGATTACTTCAAAAGGGTTAAAAGCCTAAAATCAGTTCAAAAAGACGACAAGTCAATTTTTTCCTAGAATTGAAATTCCTAGAATTGAAATTAATATAATAAAAAAGAAACACTACACGATACAGAATTTTCTCTTCCTATTAGATCAGCGTACTATTTACTATATCAATATATTTAAAGCGAAGCACTAGATTATTTTATGTAACATTAGCGCAGTCACGTAGACTTTTACGTAAACGAAGCGTAATCACCTGATATATTTTAAATGGAAACCCTTCATTAGAATGATGACTTTAGCACAAAACAAAATAATTGATAAGATCCATTTTCTTATGTAATCTAGAAAAGTTATTATTTTTACATAAGTTATTTACGTAACATTTTACGTTTTGGTTTAACGAAGAAAACTAACCATAAAGTCCAAATGGGACAAACATATTATATTAAATAAATTTGGATTCATAAAACATATATTTTTTAAAATTAGAATTTAGTCAAGCTTATGTAAGTTTTTTTATCACAAATTAGTATACTGATTGGCGGATGGCAAGATAAGGGAGTTGGGCATGTTGGTCAACGTGATGCTTTTTATATGCATGTTACTCAACGTGACTAGTTCAATCGAGTGTCTGGTCTTCTCGGACTCCGACAAAGGAGCGTCTTTTTGAATCTAAACTCTCTGTAACAAACATTTTTAATAAATTGAAGGAACGAAAAATGCCTAAGAATTACGTGACATCCGACGAAAAGGAATTCAAAATTCCTCACATTAACTTGGCCTACAATCACGAAATGGTACGTAGCGCATTTTTTTAACGGATATTTCTGCTTGATGCTTTACTACAGCTTATCTACTAATTTTAACTTACGTAAGTTTTAACCACCCAGCCCCTTACACATACTAACTCCTTTTCGCGGCCTTGGGCATATCCTAGTCTTGTCCATCAATATATTATCATTGTTTGGTTAATCTTTTTTGGTTTCAAATAGGACGAGAAGCAAGGTTTAGGGGGAAATAGTCTACAAACCACCGTAGAACTTGCATCACATAACCCGAAGGGAAACTTGACCAATCAACCAGTGACCTACACTTGGGAAAACATTGAAGCAGAAGTCGATGTTGTAGAAGGAAGTTGTCGAAAGAAGACGACCACGCGAAAACGCATCCTCGATCATGGTAGAAAGTTATCAATGAAAAATGGTTTGGATTAGACGTTACATAACCCCATTCTTCTTCTCTTAAAGTTACGGGAGCTGTACAGCCGGGAGAGTTCCTGGCCATCATGGGGGCAAGCGGGGCAGGAAAAACGACACTACTTAATTGTCTGACGTTCCGCAACACGGGAAAGCTAAAGATCACCGGGACGAGGTACCTGAACGGCGCACCAGTTAACACGGATAAGTTAGCGCGAATTTCAGGATACGTTCAGCAAGAAGATCTTTTCATTGGCACCTTAAAAGTGGGAGAGGTCCTTCGTTTTCAGGCTCTCTTACGAATGGATAAACATTTTACCTACGAGGAAAGAATGCAAAGAGTTGAAGAAGTTATTCTAGAATTAGGATTAACCAAATGTCGTAACACACTCATTGGAAATCCTGAAAAGGGAATTAAAGGCATCTCGGGCGGAGAAAGGAAACGTCTAGCATTCGCCTGTGAGGTTAGTTAACTTTAAAAGGCACAATAATAATTTGAATTCATTAAGATTAATTTTCATTTCTATTGATGTCTAAACAGGTACTTACCAATCCATCGTTGATGTTCTGCGATGAGCCCACCTCAGGTTTGGACTCTTTTATGGCTCAGAACATCGTACAGGTATTTCGTTTTAAATTAATGTCAAACAAATAAATCTTAACTATTGTCACGTGATGTTTGAAGGCATTGAAAAATTTAGCATCAGCAGGAAAAACTGTTATTTGCACGATCCATCAGCCGTCTTCCGAAGTCTTTGCCATGTTTGATCGTATCTTGTTGATGGCTGAAGGAAGGACAGCTTTCCTAGGGCCAATTGATGATTGTCTTCATTTCTTTTCTACTCAAGGAATGCCATGCCCGGCCAATTATAATCCAGCTGACTTTTACATATTTAGCTTGGCTACTGTGCCGGGCAAGGAGACCGAGTCCCGCCAAAAAATTAAATACGTATGCGATGCTTACGAATCTTCTATATCTGCGAAACACGTTAAAGAAGTCGTTCAAAGAGAACATCAAGAGATCAACCGGAAAGATCAGGCACAGGGTTCAGCAACAATGAAAAAATCACCTTACAAGGCCAATTTCTTCCAGCAGTTCTCCGCCGTACTTTGGCGCTCCTTCCTCTCGGTCGTCCGTGATCCTCAGATTTTGTTAGTGAAGGCATCTTCTTCTGTCGTAAGTCGATAAAGAGCATTAATTGTTTGACACATGGAACTAACAGTTAATTGGTTGACACCTGACAGTTCATCGCTCTTTTGATTGCCCTCATCTATCAAGGACAAACTATGGATGCCAGCAGCTCCTTAAATATTCAGGGCGTTCTGTTTCTGTTCCTAACCAACGCCACTTTCGAAAATGTCTTCGCAGTTATAAATGTAAAGTTTGAAACCTTCTCATCAAATCAGTCAAATATTTTTGCGCATGAACTAAATGGGTTTTTACTTACTTGCAGACTTTTTCATTCGAATTGCCGATATTCTTACGGGAGCACTTCAACGGCATGTACCGGACGGACGTCTACTTTTTGTCCAAAACTATTGCTGAGTTGGGAGTTTACATCCTCTTCCCGTTCATCGCCTTCGCAATTCCATATTACATCATTGGCTTGAATCCGGCAGTGGAAAGATTCTTTATCGGGGCTGGTATCGTCATTCTTGTGACAAACGTCGCCACCTCTTTCGGTGAGTTATCCAGACTTATTATTCTTCATGAAAAGGGAACACGTTCTTAGATCACATTGTCAATTCTTGGAACATATTTTGATTTCAGGTTATTTCGTTTCGTGTGTTGCGTCGACGCCCCAAGTTGCTCTTGCTATTTCAGCACCCATGATTATTCCTGTACTGCTCTTCGGTGGTTTTTTCCTGCAAAATGGTTCGGTTCCTGTTTACCTGGACTGGTTGCGTTACCTGTCCTGGTTTATGTACGGCAATGAAGCCCTATCCATTAACCAGTGGTACGGCGTCGAGTTCAACAACACAGATTGTCAATACGTTGGCTATAACGTCTCTGCAATCGCTGACCTTCTTCCTGAGGACGCGAGTGGGCCCATTGTACAACTTGTTGATATCATTACCGGTCTTTACGCAGCTTACGAGAAAAACGTCGCTTGTAGCGGAGAAGATATTCTGGCAATTTACAACTTCAAACCAGTAATTACGCACGATTTCAACCTTTTAAAAAAAAATTTCTTGATAAAAATATTTTAATCCATTTTTACATTATAGGAGTATTTTTACCGTGATATAGCCTGCCTAGGAGGCCTCATTATCCTATTCCGCATGTGTGCATTTCTTTCACTACTCGGAAAAACCTACAGAAAATAATAGATTGTATAATTGCCACAATAACAAAACTGTTGAATTGCTTCACGATATTGTATCAGTAAAATATTAATTACATTTTCAGCTTTATTAACTTTAAAAAAATGTGTTCCCTATTGAACCAAATCATTAAAACTTAACTTTAACTAGCCCAAAATGGAAACATGCAAATTCGAATTAATTTAGATTTTAAAATACATATGTATTATTAATTTATTATCAGTTCTAATTTAGGCCAGCTTATGTTAAGTTTTTATCATCATGCGACTGAGTAAAGATCTATACTGATTGGTGGTCGCCACGATAACAGACGAGTGTTGCACGCTTAGACAACGTTATTCTAGTCGCATCGACAATCGATCGAGTGTACTGGGCATCCCGTACAAAAGATTTTACCAAACAGCCTTCAAAAATAGTAGTTTTCTGTCACGAAAAATGCCTAAGAATTATAGTGTGACAACCGACGAAAAGGAATTCAAAATTCCTCATGTTAACTTGGCCTACGATCATGGAATGGTAAGTAATGTCAGGCTTCTTTCAAGGTTTTTTTTTTCTATTTGATATTTTACAGCTTATCTAGTCATTTTAACATGTACATTTTGAACTTTCACTTCTTTAACGCTACCTTTTAGAGGCCTTAGACATATCATAGTCTTGTCGACTATTATATTATCGTAGTGGGTAAAATATTGCTTGACTCTCAAATAGGACAGCAGGAAAAGTTTTGGAGAAAATAGTCAACAAGCAACCGTAGAACTTACACCACAGGATCCGAGGGGATATTTGACAAGTCAACCAGTGACCTACACTTGGGAAAACATTGAAGCAGAAGTTAATGTTGCCGAAGGTAGTTGTCGAAAGAAAACGACCACGCGAAAACGCATCCTCGATCATGGTAGAAAATTATCAGTGAAACGTGGTTTAGATTAGACCTTACATAATTACCAAAATTCCTCCTAATTTTAAGTTACGGGGGCAGTACAGCCGGGAGAGTTCCTGGCCATCATGGGGGCAAGCGGGGCAGGAAAGACGACACTGCTTAATTGTCTGACGTTCCGCAACACTGGTAAACTAAAGATCACCGGGACAAGGTACCTGAACGGCGCACCAGTCAACACGGATAAGTTAGCGCGAATTTCAGGATACGTTCAGCAAGATGATCTCTTCATCGGTACCTTAAAAGTGGGAGAGGTCCTTCGTTTTCAGGCTCTATTGCGAATGGATAAACATTTTACCTACAAAGAAAGAATGCAAAGAGTTGAAGAAGTTATTGTAGAATTAGGACTAACCAAATGTCGTGACACACTCATTGGAAATCCTGAAAAGGGAATTAAAGGTATCTCGGGCGGAGAAAAGAAACGTCTAGCGTTCGCCTGTGAGGTACGTTAACCTAAAAAAGCACAATAAGAATATATGTTCATTGATTGATAATTTTCTTCTTCTATCTCAACAGGTACTTACCAATCCATCGTTGATGTTCTGCGATGAGCCCACCTCAGGTTTAGACTCGTTTATGGCTCAGAATATCGTACAGGTATTTCATTTTAAATTAAATGTATTCAAACAATTGTTAACCAAATTTGTCAATTGATATAAAAGGCCTTGAACAAGGGGTCCGCAACTCAAATTTACTACAATAAAAAAGGTAAAAAAGGAAAAAAAAGTGAAAAAAGGAAAAAAAAAGGAAATTTACTTTACGTGCTAAAAGAAGGGCGCGCGCGAACAAACCCCCCCTCCTCCCCATCCCCTCCCTACCCTTTTATTTTCGCTTGAAGAAAAGCCTATCTCTAAAGTAAAAAAGGAAAAATAAAGAAAGGAAAAAGTAAAAAAAATAAAAAGTAAATTTGAGTTGCGGACCCCTTGGCCTTGAAGAGCTTAGCATCCGCCGGAAAAACTGTGATTTGCACGATCCATCAACCATCTTCTGAAGTCTTTGCCATGTTTGATCGTATCTTGTTAATGGCTGAGGGGAAGACAGCTTTTCTAGGGCCTATTGACGATTGCCTACGATTCTTTTCTACGCAAGGGATGCCGTGTCCATCCAATTATAATCCAGCGGATTTTTACATTTTTAGCTTGGCTACTGTGCCGGGCAGAGAAACCGAGTCCCGTCAAAAAATTAAATACGTATGCGATGCTTACGAATCTTCTATGACAGCGAAACACGTTAAAGCAGTCGTTCACAGAGAACACCACGAAACAAACAGGAGAGATAAAGCCCAGGATTCGGAAAAAATTAAAAAATCACCTTACAAGGCTAATTTTTTCCAACAATTCTCAGCCGTCCTATGGCGTTCTTTCGTGTCAATCATTCGTGATCCAGATATTCTAATGATCAAAGGAGCTTCTTCTACGGTAAATTGGTAGAAAAAAAACTTTGCTTGACTAATGTGAAACAAACGTCCGGTTTTGTTAACAGTTCATCGCTCTTTTGATTGCCGTCATCTATCAAGGACAAACTCTGGATGCCAGCAGTTCTTTTAATATTCAAGGTGTTCTATTTGTGCTGCTGACTAACGCTACTTTTGAAAATGTCTTCACAGTTATTCAGGTAAGTTTTAAATAATTCTATCAATTAAGCTAAATATGACTGCACATAAACAAAATGGATTTACTTACACGCAGACTTTTTCATTCGAATTGCCCATATTCTTGCGTGAGCACTTTAATGGCATGTACCGGACGGACGTCTACTTTTTGTCCAAAACATTTGCTGAATTGGCGGTTTACATCGTTTTCCCGTTCATCGGCTTTGCAATTCCATATTACATCATTGGCTTAAATCCGGCAGTAGAAAGATTTTTTATCGGGGCAGGGATCATTATCCTGGTGACAAACGTCGCCACCTCTTTCGGTGAGTTATGGAATTTAAAAAAAAGCATGGATTAATTAATTATTTTTTTAATATAGGGTATTTTGTTTCGTGTATCGCTTCGACGCCTCAAGTTGCTCTTGCTATTTCAGCACCCATGGTTATTCCTGTACTGCTCTTTGGTGGTTTTTTCCTGCAAAACGGTTCAGTTCCTAATTACCTAAACTGGATAAGCTACCTGTCCTGGTTTATGTACGGCAATGAAGCCCTATCCATTAACCAGTGGTACGGCGTCGAGTTCAACAACACAGATTGTCAATATGTCGGCTACAATATCACTAAATTCACTGATTTTCTTCCTGAAAACGCGGATGGACCCATTGCAAATTTTATAGAAGTTCTTACCGGTATTTACGCAGCTTATGAAAAAAACGTCGCTTGTAGCGGAAACGACATTCTTGAAAATTACAACTTCAATCCAGTATTTATGCACCTTTTCTAAAATCTTTCAAACTTCTTTATAAAAATAATTTCACTTTTTTTCAGGGGTATTTTTACCGTGATATAGCCTGCCTAGGAGGCCTCATTATTCTATTCCGTATTTGTGCACTACTTGCACTACTTGGAAAAACCTATCGGAAAAAGTAAATGTTAGGATTGCCATAATTACTTTGATGATAAATCAAAGTGAAATGTAACTTACATGTCCAGTGATTTTAAGTGTATATGGTGTTAGTCTGTACCTAATTAGTAAATATTCAATAAACCGCAGTCTTGAATTTCCTATAAATATTTCCTATTGTTATTGCGAAGAATGAAAAATCAGTGAACGAAAAAGGTTACGTAAAAACAGGTTATCTAACAGGCTAACACCAATTGCAACCTAAATACTCCATTTTCTTGGAGATTTTTTTATTTACATTAGCGTGGGTCATCAGTGTAACGATATGGATTTCATTAAATTCAAGGGAAGCGATGACGAACATTGACGAATTAGGTTATTACTATGAATAAAGTTATTCTGTAGAAGTGACATTCGCTAACATTTGCACAATGTTTTCAGTGACATCGTATAAATTTTTGGTCAAATCTGAATTTGAATATTCCTTCATGAAATACTGGACCAAATCTGTCAGCAAGTTGCCACAAATTAATTTATGTTTAATATAAATTTGATAGCAACACTTACCCGCAGGATTTCCAGCTGTAAATTTCATCGCAAAACCCGTTTTAGAAACACTTTTATCAGTGATAAAGCGAATCAAGGCGACATTAGATGTAGATGTTGTTAAAATAACTTCATCTCTGTGATCTCCACTAATTCGGTTTAGAAATGGAGCAAGATCGCTATCACCATCGTAAATCTAGCAAAACAATTCATTTAAACGACGTGCGATACTAGTGTCTGAAACAAACTGCGATAAACTGTCTACCTATACCTGTATAACGTCATAATCTTCCTCGGTATTAACGTCTAAAAATTCCATTAAAATTTTCTCCGACTGTCCTACACTGATGAGCCAATCACAGCGCATATTACAATCATAGTTAGACGGGTAGTTGGAAGACGTGATGAGGCCCGACGAAGAATAAACGGAATTGAAACAAAGCGGAACCTGTAAAATCATTAACGAAAATTATAAATTCTGCAAATTAAAGCTGAAAAAAGAGTTGCAGTTATACAGAGAAATAATTAGCCTGGAACCCTCGACTGGTGACTTTGCTGTTTGTGACGAAACGGATAAGCAATTCATGACCAGTGGATCTGATGGGGGGTGGTATGGAATTTCCACTGTGCACTAAAATAACTGGGTGTTCGGTACTAGGTCCGTCGTGAACCTGTATCAGTTTTAAATTATAAAATAAACGGTTGAAGCACTGTAAAATGATTAATTATTTACTCACAAGAAAATAGTCGGAACCCATTTCAGTGTCGAATTCAACCAAAACAAGCCGGATGTTTTTTGTTTTATCAACTTGAATGAGCCATACGTAATCCAGTTTATGGTCAGTTGTGGGGAAGTTGGGTGATTCAAACGAACCCGAATCTCCAGTTAACAGCTGACCCAACATTAAATTTTCCAATCCAGTACCAGTCGACGGGCTCGTCGCTTGCGATTTGGCAATTTAAACAGAGCAAATTAAGTTGTACTTACCAAAACTGTAATTACAATTGATCTCATAAACTTACCCGATTCCTGGAGGTAAGTTTCTTCTTCATTTTCATCCTCAACTATATCCGAATAAATAATCGCCACCACTAGCAATGAGAGAGCGATGATCACGGCCTTAAGAGCGGCCATGTGCAATTTTTGAGTACCGTTAGTGGATGATTTAGATTTCACTGATCGTCACAATGGTCACTCCATGGTTTGGATTTGAGATAAGTGTTATGTTTAGATAAGAAAAATAATACCTGATAGGCTGCTGAAAAAAAAAAAAAATTAACTTCTCTGTTTCTTAGGTGACTCAAACAGACAACTTCTCTTAATGCTTTAGATGAATAGCTTTCCATCAAGGAAATAAGAAATTTTTCGTCGACACCTCTTTTGACAGAACATTCAGAATTTAACACCAACGTAACTGTGTATCGGCATTCATCGATGTCTTAAAAGCGAAGCACGATGTTATCAAAAGTCGTCTAAAGCAAACTATTAATTGAACCAGGGAAATTTGAACTGGATAAAATTTTGGCACAGGGTCAGGTCAGGAAATAAAATAGTATAGAATTTTGGCTGATTACACCAGAGTAAATAAGGACGTTGAGGTTCGCAGTTTAGGATGAGGAATTGGAAAATCTTCTGCACAAGAACAGCAATGCTTAACAGCTTGATGACAGGATGAGCCGCAACATTTTAAGGGGCAACAGTTCCAGCGCATGGAAGGGGAAACCGGTGGGGGTTGCTCGTTTGGAAGACGAGCCTTACAGCTTTGAACTTGAGTTTTTACTTCTAGGACATCTAACTCCATTTTTCGAACAAAATGATCCAGCTGAAGTCTCTGCTGCCGCTCTTCGGTGATGGTGTTCCAGAAGCCTGTCAGCTCATCTGTGCAAATGTTGGTCACGGGCGTGTCACGACTAGTTCTTCGTTCGTCCGTTGATTGCAACAGCTTCTGTATTTGCCGAACTTCAGATAGGAGGTCCTGAAACTGTATCATAAAAAAACGTTTTGGAGACTGAAAACAGAAAAGCAATTTTGGTGCAAAGTACCTGCGACCATGGGAACTGCTGAGTATCAGATCTCGATTCGTTCAATCGTCTTTGCTGGGTAGGAGATGATTTAAGTTGACCATGAATATCGCGAGTAAGTTGTGGAGAGCAGCTTTCATCGCGTCTATCTCCCGTTTCTCCGTGAAATGATCTAACCACAGACAAATAGAAACAATAATAATTGAATTCAATTCAATTAAAAAGAAGAAAAATTTAAAGAGCATACCCTGCCGAAGACTGAATGTTCGTAACGCGGTCCCGATGGTAATATGATGGTGGAGAATTAAATGGAGGGGCTGGGGAGATTTTTAGAGGGACAGAGGTTTGTCGGCTATTATTTTCAGAGCATCGTTGAGGACTTTCGGTCTGAGTGGAGACTGTCTGACCAGTTTTGCGTAACTTCTTTTCTAATTGGGCAACCTTCTCAACAAGCACGGCGTCGTCGTCTCGAATCTCCGAAAGAACGCGATTTTGATTCATTAACTTCACAAAAAAAGAAAACTCAAATCAAATACATAAATTTTAACAAATAAAAAAGCTACCTGTTGAAGGCAATTGGCGTACTGTTGTTGGCAATCAATTAAATCCGTTTGCAGTATGTCAATTGTTTCATTCTTGCAGGTTATCTGGGAGTAAAAGCAGCCATGTAGCTTTACCATACTGCTTTTGTATTTTTGGTTTTCATAGTAGTACCTCAGGGGAACAAGCACACATCTGTTTTGCATGCTCCATCCAACAGCTAGCTAGGCCTTAAAAGCCACATCAAACAGCACTAACATTTCAATCAAAGGGTTAGTTAATAAAACATTGATGCAGGGAATAACATATTATGAGTTAGCTTCCATTTATACCAATCATATGTTAGGGAACAGCTGGTCCCACAACTCAAAATATCACATAGTATTCTTTTAAAACAATAAATCAACACAACCATTCTCAAATCCATTATTTCTAGAAATTCTTTTTTATGGGAAACATCAGGCTTATTCATGCTAGCAAGCAAATTAATAAAAGAACACTTAATGTAGTTACAATTTTTAGAAAGGTTATCTTTAAATCCCAATAGGTAATGGATGGGTAGTTAATCTGAAAATGTTTGCCTTTACAAGAAATTCTATCACATCATGTTTTCCATTCCCCAACAGTAGTCATGCATTAAGGATTAGGTCATGCAACATACCTCCATTTCTGCTGCTTTTCTTAAATCTGTTAGTTCTTTTTGTGTTGTGTTAAGAGCATCTTGAAGCTGTTTGATAGTAACTTGTTGTGTTGATATCTATAAGAAGAAAGATTTTAGTAAATTAGTTTAGCAAAACTTTGTGAAAGAATATTCTTACAAGTCTGTTCTTCTCAGATAATTGAGAACGAAGCATATCTAGTTCATATTGCAACACAGATGCATGGTCAATATGAGTGCTAAGATGTTGATGAAGGTTATCCGAAAGCTCTTCTAGACTTCCCATGCTTTCATCAATGGCCATCATCTAGATAACAGAAAATACTAATAGAATTCAAGTTTGTTAATGACAAACATAGAAAGAAGATAGAACACACATACAGTACTACATAATCCACTTTCTTGTGAAGACGATTTTGATTCGCCGCCTTCAAATAAATCATTTTCGTTCATACCAGCTGCATCACTCATATTTTTCTAAAATTCAAGATAACTTTGGTTCTCTATCGACAGGACTATCATGGATTATTAACAAATTTGCTGTGAGGCTGAGAATTATTTTTATTTACGACAGCAAGAGACCAAGAGAGCACAAACACAGAGCAGCCATGTTTTACTGCATCCTGTAATCCTGCCGCTAGGGGATACAAAAATAGCGGGAAAACGAAAGAATTCAAGTTGTGAATAAACTCTTTGTTGTGAAGTGATAAAACGTGTATGCTGTCAAATGCTAAAACAAGAAAACTATATATTGGCGGATCGAGACCCAGTGGCCTTTTATTACATCCTGTAGTTTGATCTTTTATCTTCTTCCTCCAATAATATTTTTTTACCAAATCGCAAAGTTTCTTACATAGTGCTCTAAATTGCTTGCATATTGTTCATTATTAAAACATATTGAACACATATAGGAATGAGTTATTAAGTCTGTTATAAGATAAGATTGCTACTATAAGAAAATATGATGTGAAAGTTAATGGGTCTGCATATAGTTTTTGGACGCTGTAATAAGATATAAGAGAATGTGAAATTCAAATTCTTAACAAATTTTGAAAAGTTTTTGGGAAATTAAAATATTGACATAATAAAACAAAATATTAATTGGATCGTTGTCTTGCCTCTATCAGCTGCAATGCAATTTTATGATGTCAAATGAACAGTAACTATACAGATGTGATCCGTTAAAATATTTATTGGACCTTTGGTTAAACGTATGCCCAAGTCGATTACGAACAGCAATATATAAAGCGTTTCATCATCCTTGGTTCTAGATCTGATTATCATTTAAATGGTTTTATCTTCTTCTTCAGATTAGGCACGGCTGGTCGATCATCCCTCTTTTTCTTTACACCCAAATAAATTGTCCATTGGAAAAGTAAAGAAAAAGTATTTGAATCAAAGCCAGTCGGTACCACGACATTTTTCACTAGATTACAATCTAGAATATAAAAAAACGTCTATCCGTTGCACCACTGGTAAAACTCATTAAAGAAAACTACTAATTGTAGAATGTATTACAGCCGAATCGCCAAATTCCTTACATACATCCAGTGCTTTAAATTGCGTGCACATTGTTCATTAATAAAAAATATAAGAATATTTACAGGAATGAGTCATTAAGTCTGTTATAAGATAAGATTGCTGTTATTAGAAAATATTATGTAAAAGTAAAAGGAATCCTCCGTCAGCTGATCGGTAGTAATTTTCTGTTTCTGACGGTAGCATTAAATGCGCATTAGAGCGGTATAGGCCTATTACTGTTAATACAGGTATCGCCATCGTTCCAAAGTCTTATAAAGGGTAAATAGACGAAGTAGAGATGCGATAAGACAAAATGCAGAATGCACCTATATCTTTTGGCCTCTTTTATTTGTTCGAGAACAAATAAAGCTTCAAAATATTTGCGTTCTCAGTTCATTGTACATACAATTTTAAATTTTTGATGCACGTAAAAAACAGAAAACTTCTCCTTTAACGTGAATGTAAGTCACGTTTGCAGAGTAAACAAGCCCTTCAGTTGATAAATACAGATTAAGAAGCTGGATCAAAAAATTCAAAATGATTTATCTTATACAAAAACAAACGCCATGTCACATGACGCCATGTTACTAAAGTCGTGCAGTTATTTTTCCCTGTCCTATAAATTGAAGCCCTTCGAACTGAAAACAGACAGACGACCGCAATCGAAATTTGACATTCACAATCTACCTAAGAGTGAGCTTCTTCGAATGTAAGGTTTTTGAGTTATTTATTCACTGTTGTTTTTCAATTATTTATTTGATTTTACTAATAAATCTAACCTATGACAGAATTTCATTTGTGGGTTACTCTGCTTGAACCTTTTTATTTATTTATTTTTTTTTTTTTTTTCAATCAAGTTTATCGACATGGCGAAGTTGTTAATGCTACTTTTCTTGGCCGCTACACTTAAGAGTAGCTTTGGAGCTATTTGCCCCAATCCGCAAGCATACTCTGGTCAATCTCTGTGTGATCCATGGGGTACATACTGTGGTGAATGCGTTTCCTTCTACAAGGTTTTCCATTTTATTTTCTACATTTATTCCTACGACAGCGGATTCATTATTACAATTTTTTTGAATCCAGGTTTGCTCAGATGATACACGAACAACTAGTTCCTGGGTACAAGGGCAAAAAGTCAGAGGAGCCAGCTTGGCATTCGGCACGGGCATTGCCACTTTTACTAACGGCAAGTACGACAGTGGACACACTGCCATTTACGTTGGCCAGTCCTCGACTGGGATTGATGTCTGGGATCAATGGGTTGGCCAACCTGTTCACCAGCGCACTCTTCGATTTGACAGCACCAGTTACCAGAATGACGGGGATAACTTTTACGTTATTCAGTAAACTAAACACGTTTCCTATTGCCATTATAACAATTCAAAAGAACCCCTATTCAATGGCTTTGTCATCCTATTACACAGATATTATAATACAGTTACAATTAAAAGTTACTTTGACTGTGGGACTCTATGGATTTTAAAAATTGTTGAAAAGCATAATCATTCAGCGTTATTTTAAAACACAAATTTATTCAGTAGATTTGAAAGATTACGAAAAATATAAAAGACTAGGCCTACATACGTATCTATAGATTTGATCAGTGGCGTGACTGAATAAAAAACGGTAAACAAGATAACAGCGAGAAAGCAAAAACAAAAATAAATACAACTTGTAAACAACTCTTTGCTGTGAGATGATAAAACGTGTATTGTGGTAATTTGAAGAAAAATGAATAACAGCCTAGAGTGAATAAATAAAATCGAAAGACTCTCTTGATATGGAATCAATATACAATTACTACTACTATTAGATATTACGCTAATCAACAAATAGAACTTGGACGCACTTAAATCAATTTGCTTAAATTTACAGAACTGAATTTCTGGCTTTCACTCAGACCGTAAAATCGCTTTCGGCTCGCGTACTTCTTGTAAGCTCCAGTATATGTAGACTTTCCTTCGCTGGCCTGCAATTTTTTTCAAATCAATCAATCAGCAAACAATAAATAATAAAAAAAAAAAGAAACGTGAGTCAAGGTTATGTACCACATACAAAGCTAAATGAAATAATTATACCTCAAGAATAGCACGAATCATTTTCTGTGCCAAGGGTTCGAGCTTCTTGGGTGATGGCCAGTGCTCTGTAGCGTACCCGATGGGGTAAGGCCATTCCAAGTACCCATCAATCATTCTTCCCGCTAGAAGAGCAGCACTTGCCAACTCGGATGCCGGGATATCCACTGTAGTTATATCGTGCAGAACGGAATCCATGCAATAATTGCAGGTATTGTAGAACTAAGCGAAAAGATTTGTACAAATGATTAATGACTAAGAGAAAATATGATGTACGTGTCGACTGACCTCTTCACTTTGACCGTTCTCGTCGTAAAGCATCAGCCGGTTAAGAAAGAATATGGGATCAGCCACCTGCAGCTGAAAGTTGAGCAACTTCAATACTGTTTGTTCCATGCGAACGAGAATCAAAACGTCGCCTTTGTAACACATCAGGTACAGCAAATCCTGAGCCTGTAAAATAAAAGAGTCCATAAATTATATAGCCCACTTAAAATTTTAGTTGAAGTTAAAGATAAACTTACACTAAGTGCTCTAGACTCCAGTTTAGTGGCCAACCAGAAGACTGCCAGACCACACAATTGCAAACGATTCACGCCAACTTTAAAATGTTGCAAAGTTGCGTCCAACAATCTGACAGCTGTGTGCAATGTCTCCGGCTCCAACTTCAGGTGACCCTATTACGTCAGATTAAATTTTCTAGTTAACTGCGATTCTTTCATAACTCAAATGACATCGTGAACTCACGTGAATTTCAACTAGCCAATTGACCAATGTGGCTCGCATCTCGTTACTAACCCGAGAGCCAACAGTAGATAAATAATTTGGCGAGAAGCAATGTCGACTCTCGAAGCTCTTGGCGTGTAAATACATGTCCTAAAATTCAACCACAATCAATCGCCAACTCGAAAAATATTTAGGGGGAGTATATAATAGAAGAGCAAAATTACGTGAGCCACTGAGGGCTGGCATAGCCACAAATCTTCTGGCTTGACACCGACTAGAGGTGGGACTGTTACTGAGGTAGATGGCGGTGCATCGTCGATATCTATCACGACACAATCTGACTTTGTCCGCCTAACAACCGTTTGACGTTTGCAATTGACTGCGTTCGAAAAGTTGGCACCTGCTGTCACTTTGTTACGACGACGTTGACTAGGCTTTTTGCTGCTGATGACTTTGACATTCTTCTGATTTAGTGTAGCCAGAATAATATTGTGACGTAAGCAAAGTATGAAATTTTAACTGTCAGATGCGAGAGAAAAACGAGCTGCCAAATAATCGTTATCGTACCTTGGTTTGCGGCGGCATGGAGCTGGTGGAAGTATTCAGCTGCTTTGAGCCGCCATTAAGTCGATGTGATCGCCTCAGTGTATCGGGAATTTCCTTCAGGGGCACTCTATTATTAGACATCTGCACGTAGAAACAACGAACCATTAAAATCGAAACACGTTATTGTCATCACATGTCAAAATCAGGTGGAAAATCATAAATAAATGGGAAAGAGAACTGTCACTTTACCTTTGTAAATGTTGTGTTTGTTTCTTACTTTTCAAGAAGAGCGAGCTCGACAATCGAATTAAAATGAATGTTTAAACAATTAAAAAAAACATGAAGGCACACTCTGGTACATCAATCGTTTCCAACTTTCTCGTTTTCTTTTTTTTTTTTTTATTAGAGCGGCCTAAGATTGTACCCTTGGCGTCTGACGGAACGACTAGAACTGTCACTTTCGGCCACATGGCGTAACTTTTATACCTGCAATTTTCTCATTTGTTACCCTTCAACACAGGGTTAAGGTGGGGAGATGACCAGAGGCATCTTTTGTTGTCACTAACCGAGTTTTCTTTCCTGATCCAATTTTGTCAACCTTGCAGTTGCGTAAACCCATTTCAGGATTGTTTCGCATTTCATCCGCTCCACATCACCTGCCGACACTCGACGACGTAAGGGAATAAAATTTAAAAATTCGCGGGAAATTTACGAACTGTTGTTGGACCACCCCGAAAGGTAAAATATCGTAAAAGAAATTGTAAAGGTTTTGTGGACTTATTCCCATTTGTTGTTGTGTTTTGTCACGTTAAATGGATCACGTTCACCAAGTGAAACTCGTCACAACTTCCAAGGAAAGGAAAAGCTTTGCTGAAATTCGAAACATTTTTCAGTTTAGTAGTTTATTGACTTTAGATTTTAGAATATTATCTCAAATATGGGCGTCAAATTGTACAAACTCGTTGACAAGCCAGCTGTCGAAAAAATTTGGAACCCAAATTTTATAAGAAAAAAGCGCATTTATTTCGCCATATCTGTTTGATAAACGAAAGCAGGATTTTAGTGGTCTAAACCTGACTGATGGGGAAACAATTGTTTTTACTCTGCAGTAAAACAAGGTTTTGAGCGAAATTTCAAGAGTAATGTGTTGACTGACTGTTTCCTGCGTATCGTAGCAGTGTTGATCATTAAGAACGATACAATCGACTCGTAAAATCACGTCTGATATTGTTTTTTTTGTTGCTGTCATTGTCATCAACTGACAACCTGTTTTGGAAAAATTTGGGTTTTTTTATTGGAAACCCACAAAAAAAAAAAAAAAAAAAAAAAAAAAAAAAAAAACAGATTGGGGTTTTTATTTTCTTCATCGACCGTCATCGACTGTGTATTTTCCCTACTAGGTGAAGGGCAGTGTGTTAAGCAACTATTTCGCAGCAATATCAATCCAAACTGTTGAAGTAGTCACGAAAAAAATGGTAACAGCGTAACACTTTAGAGATCGGGATAAAAACAGCACAACGGGCAGTCTGTATCCTTGAACTGCATGGCTTGGCTGGATTGCGAAAGCTTTTGAAAGCAAAGAGAAAAACCAACCTACCGATCGTCCGCTGCCGTATAAGTTTGACTCTTGTACCATGTTGGTCATCTTTTCTTGTTCGTTATTTCAACTCTTCCCGGGGAATTTCCCGGAGAATTTTCAAGCGTGCTAGTCGCTTTCGCAGGTAAACATTACCCGTATACTTTTTCACGTAGGATATAAGATTAATTATCATCTCACAAATAATTCATCACTTGCCAACATATACCGTTTATATATTAATGCGTTGTAAAAGAAATCTGAAACTTGTTCATATTTTTATTCAAGGACAATACCGGAGGAACTAGATCGAAAACAGATATGCAGAAATTATTAAATTGAAAAAAAGAGTGTGATTGCTGGATCTGTTTCGGTCACGCTAAGACCAGTTACCAAGCAGGATGGTCAACATACAAGCAGTATGCAACTTGCTGACCTACATTGACACCAAGACACACACTCTCCCCGCAGTCTCCTGTTCTCCAGTATGAGAGCCCTCCGGCCGTCTTATTGGCCTGCGACTTTTTCTACCTTTTCCAGGTGAAGTGAAACTGAAAAACTAAAAGCAATCCGACGAGTCGCAGTTGAGTGCGACAGCAGGACGGTTCATTACCACAAGAGTAGCATGATGACCGAAATTGATCTAAATGATGCTGATGCCAAAAAGGTAGTACACACAACTCATCCGCATTGTTTTAAAAGATTTCAAGTGTATTAGCCAACCGATTTGATCTCGCACAGAAATTCAAGTATCCGGTGTCGGTGTTTTTCATCATCGTCAACGAGTTTTGCGAGCGATTCAGTTACTATGGCATGAAAAGTGAGCCTTCCTTTCAAATTGTTCAAATCTGAATTTAACGAATAATCGTGTTTCTTGCTGCGCAGCTGTGCTTGGCCTATATTTCCGTGATATCTTGTTGTACGATGAAAGCGAGTCGACTGTCTACTATCATCTTTTCTCTATGCTCTGCTATTTCACTCCCGTTTTTGGAGCTATTCTGGCAGACACATACCTCGGGAAATTCAAGTAAAAAAGACAATTTTGAAATTGGCGCTAAAATAATCCTAATCCGAAAATTTCTTTTTTGTTTCACAAAAATTTAGGACGATTCTCTATCTTTCAAGTAAGTGTTCCTGGTTTCTATTTATTTTGTTTTCTTATCAGTAAAAGATTTGTAAACGTTTAAACAGTTCTCTATGCCTGCGGTAACATCATGCTAAGCGTGGCCTCCATACCAAACACGCTGCCACAAAAGTAAGTGTTGTTATTTAAAATAAATTGCGTAGCCTCCAGGACACATAGACAGCACATGCTGACTCACCATCTATCAATATTTAAAAATTTCCGTATTAAATTCTCCTTTTGTGAATTCTTTACGCAGAGAATTTTCTCTTTTGGGATTGTTCATCATCGGTGTGGGCACGGGCGGCATCAAGCCCTGCGTGTCGGCCTTTGGTGGCGAGCAATTCGTCCGGCCTCAGCAAGACAAGCAGCTCGAGCAATTCTTTTCGTATTTCTACATTTCAATCAATGCCGGATCACTTCTCTCCACTTTACTGACACCCATTCTCCGAGAGGATATCCAATGCTTCGGACAGAGTTCTTGCTTCCCTTTGGCATTTGGCGTTCCGGCCATATTGATGATCGTCGCAATCGGTACATTACATCAAATCCCATCCATTTTGCATGCCCGTCAAAATAATTTGTCATTGGTATTTTTGCGATTTCTCAATGCACTTTCCCTTCGACCAAACAAAAGTTGTTTTCTTTTTCGGCAAGTGGAACTACAAGATGCGCCCTACGGAAGGAAATATCATGGTCGACGTATCAAAATGCATTGCCGTAATAATTCCTACCTCAAATAATTATCTGCTAATTAATTATGTTATTAAAACAATTCAATTTTTGTTGACAACAGCACGCAATCGGGAGAAAGTTCAGGAGCACGGACGAAAAACACGACCACTGGCTGTATTTCGCTTCCGATAAATTCGACATGGAATTAATTAAGGACATCAAACAAGTTCTGCACGTTTTAGTCCTCTATCTACCCATTCCCGTTTTCTGGGCTCTCTACGACCAGCAGGTATTTTTTATTCAAATAGTTGACATCAATCCTGACTCTTTACATTGTATGACGCGTGTGTCGTAGGGATCTCGATGGCTATTTCAAGCGACCAGAATGGATGGCAGTTTAGGCTTCATGTCCGTCAAACCTGATCAAATCGGAATCGTCAATCCTTTGCTGATCATAGCCATTACGCCTCTGTTCAACAGTTTGATTTATCCCTGCTTCAAGAAATGCGGGTTGTTGACACCGCTCCAACGAATCGGAACAGGTGGTCTGCTCATTGGAATATCTTTCGTTATCTCCGGAATTGTCGAGCTCAACTTGGAGGTATAGATTCTTTCATAGTTTTGAATTCCCTATCTCCCTATAATCTTGTTTGAACATAGACAACGTATCCTCGTATTCCAGCACCAGGGTTGACCCAGCTGAACTTTATCAACACTTTGCCGTGTCCGGTAAACATTTCCTACGCTCACGGAAACCATCCGGACAAATGGTTGGATGTGGGTGCCAAGAGTTTTTCTTTTGAGCGAGATCTCATGGATGGACCCATCCGAGTCAAAGCCAATTTGTTGAGTCCTCGTTGTCAAGATGTTACCTTCTCGAATGCGGAATGGACTGGAACGATTGAAGGTGTTAGCACAAAGGTAACAACAAAAATTTATGGAATATTTTCAATGTTCCAATCTGATTCTTGTTTCTCTGCTTTGGGGGATTCAGGCCTTTTCTGTCGTCGTTACCGTTCGCAATGGCAAACTGGAAGTCGCTCGGATGAAGACGGAAGAGCCTTTGGACAAGGCCAATTCCGGCCATCCTCGTGTTGGGTACTTGTGCAAATTAATTTGTGTTTAAATAGTCAATACTTTAATTTAAATCGATTTTAGGTTTATCTTTAATTTGAACAACGACTCGTACGATCAAGGCAACATCACATTAAAGTCGAGTTCTAAGATATTCCATTTGCCGTTTGTTGCCTCCAATTTTTCTTCGACCCTTGATCGACTGGTGAGCACGGACACCATAGAAGTAGACGTTGGCACGTAAGCACACAATGATTTTTAAACGAAATGCACTTTAAATTATCTCAAGGCTCTTTTTGATGATAGATATAAAGTGTTTATACCACGCAAGGACGGCGGAGTCAACACCGACGATGAAGCTGGATCCATTACCGTTCTACAAGGAGGCTGTTACACCATTGTCGTCCAGCGGTCGCTGAATCCGTTGTCAGGCGAAAATGAAGACGGCGTAATAAGATTCACTTTTAAATTTGAAAATCGCGGGATAGTATAATAATTGAATATTGAAAAACCCAACAGCTCGTGATGCCGATTGAAGTGACTCCGTACAACTCTATCCACATGATGTGGCTCTTACCTCAGTATTTCATCATCACTGCTGGAGAGGTCATGTTCTCAGTCACGGGATTGCAGTTTTCTTTCACTCAGGTACAGTGGCCAATTTGAGATGCAATCAACTTCCAACACAAATAAACAATTAAACTTCCAGGCTCCCGAGAGAATGCAGTCAGTGATGCAAGCCGCTTGGCTGTTGAATGTCGCATTTGGTAATCTCATTGTGACGGTTGTAGCCAAAGCCAAATTAATTCCCAGACAGGTATAATTAATAAGAACCCGCACCAGAAAATGTGACGTATCACATCAGATGAATTAATCCGCTTCAACTTTTTCGCAGTCAATGGAATTCTTCCTTTTCGCCGGTCTTATCGCGCTGGATATCATCCTGTTTGTGATCCTCGCTCTCCGTTACACGTACGTCGAAGATGAAAAAGAAAAATCCGAAAGCATGAAAAGGCTGCGCTCTTCTACGGTGAAAGAAGGAACCGATAATAAGGCATTTACTTCCGAGACGGCGATATAGGAGCTATCAATTGTTACGACACGTTCGTGCATTGAACGAAGAGAATATTATCAACAATCTGGACTTCGTTTTACCTTTTTTGGTGGCTATTACTACGTCAAATCAAATATTCCAATTTGGCTAGAAATTGTATTTTCAAAACTTGTGATCCATCGTCATGCAGTATAGTTTTATATGTACACTGTAAGAATACGATATTCACTTATTCAGTCGGGAAAGAAGTATAGCAATAAGCTGAATGAACAAATATACATACAATAAATCTTTAAAAAAAAAAAAAAGCACAATCACGATTGATTTTCTTTCTCGTTGGAATCAAGAAGAAATATTTCCTTTTAAAATTAATGGCGGCTAGCAGGGTATATTACTATATTCAATAAAAATAATGTTAAAAGTAATTTTAAGCGATAACTGATAACGATGCATTACTTATTAATAAGGGAAAGAGAAAAAGAAGAGAAGAGAAAAATATATCTGGTGTAGTTTCGGATTAGGGGAGAACCAATTTTACTCGATTGGATTTCAGATATTCTCATTGGAATTTTCACCCAAACGGACTTCCTTTGCGAATGATTGATTGGTTTCTTTGGAAATGAGGAGATGCATGTTCATTCGATTCCAATATAACGTAATATTCAGTTGGTTCAGTTGATTTTTTAGTTGTTGGAAGTCACCCGGACGTTTTGTTTTCAATAAACTCCCACCCCATCAATGACGCTGTTGGAATACGGAGCTATCTCAACCTCAGTATCTTTAACCAAGAGGCAACAGAGCAACCGAATGAACATTTGTTATATATTTGTTATACATTTGTTATTATACAAAGTATAGCTACAATTACGATTGATTTTATAATTTCTTTCTCATTTATATTAACAAGTTAATGATTTCTTTAAATGCATGACATTTCTAATGCGTTGTAGAGTAGAATGCTGGATCGTTATCCGGCGGACGCTGGTTAACCGCTTTTTATCATCCCTATCACTCATTTCCAAAGTTGTGCAGTTTCTGTTTAATCGAAACCATTTTTCCTTCATCAGTCTATACTTTTCTCGCCATACTGCACACGTGTCAAAACAGCTGTTAGTCCATCGTTACCGCCTTGGGACTGGTAACCTGAAAAACAGGCAGCGAAAGGGGAAGTGCGTGAATGCAATTGACGACACAAGTACCGGAAAATTACGCGCAGTTCTCTTACCAGGACGTGATTTGTACATTCCTGATTGCCACGATAAAGAAGTAAAGAGTTGATTCTTTTTTGGCATCCGCAAGGCACAGCACAGTGAACTCGATAGTGGGTTATATTCTCCGTAAAGCAAGTGCAAAAAGTTTGTCGCTATCTCATTTTCCCATGTGGAATGGATGTGCCGCCAGCTAATTTGGAAAGTAGGTTAATCATTTCCTACATCCCCGTTTCCTGTAAATATCAAAGCTGTTACATATTTGTCCTGCCCCACTTCATTCCATTTTTATATATGTACTTAACGAAGTAGATATGAGTTTGAAGTTGATTTTCAAACCCAGTACCGTATAATACTTAATTTGGATTTAATTATTGTTTTTTAGCCGTCGCCTTAATGGGCAGCTGCCAAGGTGTTGCTCCAGGGACTGACGATAAGGTGAGGGCCAGTTCGTATAGTTTTTACGAATTTTGCAATGTGAGTGGCAGGTCAGGTGGTTAGTATAATTATTGTAATTGATTGAAATGCTGCATTCCGCGATAGCCAAAAATCCTTGTACACTTTCTCACTGGAAAATCCGTTTTTTTTTTTTTCTTTTCTACTTGACGTCAATGTACCGGAACTGTGCAGGCAGGAAAACCCATTTAGAAAGATTTCTCAGTTGGGAAAAGAAGGAAGCACCCTCCTCTTTTGAAAAAAACAAACAAGCAATTTCTTATTTCATTTATCTTATTCTCATATTCTGAGACTGTAGCCAAACACATACTTGTTTACCATTATTCTTGGAACGTCGCTCTCTGCTCTATACCTGTCGCAGTGCACCTGTGTGTTTGTGCCTGTTTACATGTGAGCTAGCTTTAACCCTCGGGGCTTTCGCTACAGCTATAATAGAGGCTACCTATTTAGCTTTGGTAAAGGAGAGACTAGAGGTATAGCCAACGCCAACCACAGGTAGTACTTTCCGTTCATTTCCAGTCTGAAGACTCCCATTTGACCGACACGACCCATTTTCAAGGTTTCGTAGTTCACAGTCTATTTTCAACGGTCGAGCAGAAGAGTACTCTCAGACAGTCTCCACTAGATCACAGTGCGCCCGTGTTATTACAAGTCGATTAATAAAAGGTGTCGTGAGATTGACGTGTCAACAAGAGTGTTTAAACATGACCGCCAACAAGGATGTGGAAACATGTCACGCACAGGTAACCGCAAACGAAGTGTAAAAAAAAAAAAAAAAAAAACGAAGAACATTTGCGTTTCTCCTCCTGCATTTGTATTCATTTCGCCGTCGAATCACTTCATTTAATATTGCATTTATGAAATTAAACAAACCACAGCCATAGTTGACATTTTCAGAGCTATGGGAATGCAGCTCTGTTTTTCTATGAAATTCCACGGTCGAGCAAAGGCGTCACGAATCACGCCAGCGGCCAGTTCGAGAGGTTATTACGTACTCACGTGGGTCGCTGCACTCGCTCGAACAGTCAATGTTGATCAACATATCGCTGTTGGCGCCACATAATTTTTTCTTTTTTCAAAATTCTTTGTCTACAAGGCTGAATTGGTGTTGAAATTTGGATTCGACACGTCCCTGATTTGCTTCGAATGTGATTGAAATAACAAATGTAAAATCACATGATTTTGTTTGAATCAATTGTTGTAGAAAACCAAGTATCCGGTGGCAGTTTTTTTCATCGTCGTCAACGAGTTTTGTGAGCGGTTCAGTTATTATGGCATGAAAAGTCAGTATACATTGATTATTACGTCATCCATCCGTTCTTAGTTGACAAATCTTTTTTGATTCATTTAGCGGTGCTCACGCTCTATTTGCGAGACGTATTGTTGTACGATGAAAATGAATCGACAGTTTGGTACCATCTATTTTCAATGCTCTGCTACTTCACTCCCGTTTTCGGAGCCATTCTGGCCGATACGTATCTCGGGAAATTCAGGTATACAATAATTCAAATTTGGCGCTCTAGAAAATGGCGCGCGGGGTAATTAAATTTTGAATTTTATATACAGGACAATTCTCTATCTCTCCTGTCTTTACGCTTGCGGTAACGTTCTGCTGAGTGTGGCATCTATACCCAACACTCTGCCACAAAAGTAAGTATTTTTTTTTCATGACCGCCTCTGGCTTTTACCGTCTGTTATCTATGCAAATATTACAAAACACATTTTTTACAATTAGGGAGTTTTCACTTTTGGGACTCTTTATTATCGCCTTGGGCACGGGTGGAATTAAACCTTGCGTCTCAGCTTTTGGCGGTGAACAGTTTGTCCGTCCGCAGCAAGATAAACAGCTGGAGCAGTTCTTCTCCGTATTCTATTTCGCCATCAACGCTGGATCGCTTATTTCCACTTTTGTAACGCCCATTCTCCGCGAAGATGTCCACTGTTTCGGCTCGAATTCCTGCTTTCCATTAGCCTTCGGCGTTCCGGCTTTGCTCATGATCGTCGCAGTAGGTAAGTGCGCAGTTGTCTGTTTAACGGGGAATTGTTTTGTTTGTTTGTTTTTTCTTTTCTCCGCAACATAATTCATTCCGAAATTCCAAAGAAAATAACTTTCGCCGAGGTATGAACGTGTTTTCGATTGTCTTGATTAGCTATTTTCTTCGCGGGAAAATGGAATTACAAGATTCGTCCAGCTGAAGGCAATGTCATGGTTGACGTCGCAAAGTGTGTAGCTGTAAGTTGACGGCAGACAAATGTTTCACTCCTTTATTGCAAACTATTTCTTTGCATCCAAAAATGGGCCGGTTATGTGTGCAAACTTGGGAAAGGTTAACAAATGCATGCTACTCTATATACTTTTTAATGTTTCAAACTTAATTCTTGATATGCTGACCTCTCCGCTCTTATGGTTCCTTAATTCGAATTGATTTCACATATTCTCGTGTCTTATCCAGTGGTCTTCTTCAGTGGCAGAGGTTGTTACAAAATGAGAGAGGCTGCGGGTAACATTATGGTACAGGTCGTCAAGTGTATGGCGGTACTTATGACTTTTTCATGGTTTTCTTTCGGCTTCATTTTTAAAAACGACCAATTAACACCGTCACTTTTTGACTAGGCCTATGACCGATGTTAAACTATTATTTTGACTAATTCCACAGCACGCCGTCGGACGGAAGTTCAGGAATAAGGAAGAAAAACACGAACACTGGATCGATTTCGCTGGCGACAAATTCGATCGGCAACTGATTCAAGATATTAAGCAGGTTCTAAGAGTCCTACTTCTCTACGTTCCTATTCCCGTCTTCTGGGCTTTGTTTGATCAACAGGTATGAATCGCATTTCCTACAATTCTGGTGGAATTTCCTACAAAGGTGGAATTGATGCAAACGTATTATATCCTTTTTCCAGGGTTCACGTTGGACATTTCAAGCTACTCGAATGGACGGTACTCTCGGTGCTATCACGATCAAACCAGATCAGCTACAAATTGTGAATCCCTTGCTCATTTTGGCACTGGTGCCCGTGTTTGAAAGCGTCATCTATCCCTGTTTCAAAAAGTGCGGCCTGCTTACTCCGCTTCAACGAATCGGCGCTGGCGGATTACTTGCCGGATTGGCTTTCGTCGTTTCGGGCATAGTCGAACTTCAGTTGGAGGTGAAATAACGAAACAAAAATTTCAATTCTTAAATTTTAATTCATTTTAAATTAAACATTGGAATATACTAGCCTACCTACCCTCGGATTCCCGACGCTGGATTGACGCAACTGAACTTTATCAACACACTTCCGTGTCCAATCAACATTAGCTACACTGGCGGCGTCGATCAGATCAAGTGGATTGAAGTCAACGCTACAAGTTATTCATTTGAAAGGAATCTGAAAGATCAACCTATCGAAGTCACGGCCCAGTTAATCAATCCCGTCTGTGGACAAGTGAACTTCTCTACTCCGACTTGGACTGGAACGATCAAAGGTGCCAGCACAAAGGTGAATATCAATTTAATCTAGACTTGTCATTATTGGGTATCACGTTCACCAACAAATCAATCGATCCGATATAAAACTACAGGCATTTTCCGTTGTCGCTACTGGACACAATGGCACTCTCGATCTGGTACGAATGGATAAAGAAGAACCACTGGATAAATCCAGTACGGGGCAGCCGCGTGTTGGGTAATCGAAAAACATTTATTTTCCTTACTGACCCACTTTCGCCCACTTTAAATTACTAATTGAAAAATAAAAACCAATACGACAGGTTTATTTTACACATGGACGATCAGTCTCTTGTTCAAGTCAACATCACCATTAAATCTGGAGAGCGATTAATTCAATTCAATACCAAAACATTTTCCACTTCGTCTTCAGCGCGTTTTATCCAAACTGAAGTGCGGGATGTCGACGCTGGAACGTGAGTAGCTCTTTTTCAACTTAAGCCAAAACAAAGTCTTATAGATAATTATTCACAAATAAGGTACGACATCTTTATTCCTCGTCAAAATGGTGATGTGATCATGGAAAATCCGGATGGACAAATCACAGTTTTACAAGGCGGTTCCTATACGTTCGTCGCTCAACAGACTCACTCAAATCCTCAACTTATCGATCTCAAAAGCAATGTATGAACAATCCTACTCAATTATTTTATTGTAGTTGATTCTATTTAATTTGATAATTTTTTTGTATTTAATTAAGCAGCTCTTAATGCCGGTCCAAGTGACTCCGGCTAGTTCCGTACACATGTTGTGGTTGGTGCCGCAATATTTTGTCATGACAATTGCTGAAGTCATGTTCTCCGTCACGGGATTACAATTCTCCTTCACTCAAGTAAATCATTTAAATGCTGAGAAAAAAAAAATCCGGCCGTGTAATAACAATTATAACGTAAATTGAATTTTTGATTCAGGCCCCGGCTAGTATGCAATCTGTCATGCAAGCCGCTTGGCTCTTAACGATCGCGTTTGGTAACCTGATTGTTATCCTCGTCGCTGAAGCAAAGGGAATACCCAGACAGGTGCAGTCTAATTAATACGGCGATAATTGCAGTCACGTAATCGACTTTCTATTAATTCAATTGTTTTCTCTATAGTCAATGGAGTTCTTCCTATTCGCCGGACTGATGGCAGTCGACATGCTCTTCTTTTTCTATTTGGCCAGCAATTACACTTATGTCGAGTCTGAGAAAGGCGAGAAAGGTGGCGACGACGCAAAGAAAGTACCTGATCGTTTTCCTTCATCCGTCAAACTTGGCACTGACAATTCAGAGAAGCCAGCAGGGACGGAGAACAAGGGATTCTCCGATGACACACCCATGTAAAGGATTTCTTTTTTGTTTTTAGATGTGGACGGTAATGAAATATGAGACTTTTTACTTTTCAAAACATATATCTCTGTTTATACAGTGCCCATGTAGAAATTATGACTAGTTCTTTCACACTATGCACTTGATTATACACGACGAATCTCCTTTATTTTTATCGTTATCAAACTAATTATTTGTAGTGGTGGAGCTTTCTTCCCCGAAATTCTTAATTCGAACGTTTTCGGAATCTTGATTCTAGAACTTGAACAGTAATGGTCGCTGTTTACAAACTTTCTGTGGAAATTTTTCAACGTATTCTGCTTTGCTAGTCACGTAGTACAATAATTCCCGTAACAGGAAATCGAGTCTAGACAAAGGAGAGAAAAAAATAACGAAAACTTGAAACTTAGTGCTGAGAGCAATTATATGTTATCTAGGCTACCGTACTGTGCGCTTGCATGATTTTTTATTTATTGCGTGACATCGGGTTCACACATTTCACTGGTCTTGATCTATCTTAGCATTTATTTCTTACCTCACTACCTTCCTACCGCACGCGGTGTCTGACATCTGTCTGACATATATTGACAATTGACAGGAGAAATTGATCGTTATCTCCGTCTCAAATCAGCATGCGCGCAATAATTAAACTCGGCTTTTCACTTCACCATCATGTTATCAATCTTTTCGGTTTTATTGAAAACGAACTTGAATCTGCTGTCTAGGAGCCAGTTAGTCTAAGGCACTTGCTTGGTGGAATCAAAATGAGCCGTAAATCGTCCTCTTCTTCGTCTGACAGTGAAGTGTCGGTTGAGAAAGTTGTTCCTCCACTCCATGATGAATCAACAACGTCTCACCCTACTCGTAATTAAATAGTTTAATTTCTAATTAATAGTGAATTTATTTCAGTTCAAAATGTTAATTATCTTTGACGTGATTAAGTTTTAAGGTGATTAAGCCAGACGTCCTTGGGTGATAATGCACCAAAATCTAGTATGCGCAGTAAAAAAAAAAAAAAAAAAAAAAGAGATTGCAGTTCGGGTAAACATCTTCTATTGAAAATAAAGAATGGGGTAGAAAAGAAACACATTTTTTTAAAAAAAGGGAGTAAGAGTAATCAATAACGAAAAATAGAGTTGGCCTTCGTTTCCCTATTTTGTTGACGGGAGTGATGGAAAGGTAAAGAAAAAAAGGCAATTCTTAAAAAAAAAGAGAAGGTCACAAAATGTAGAGCAACAAGTTCCGTCGTTGAAACGCGCTGGACAGTTTTGTCGAGCGTTTTCTTGACATCTTTTCTTAGAGTCATTTTACTACGTATTTTCAATTTGTTGCTTTAAATTGATTAAATTAGAAAATATTGATGGAGAAGCATCTTATCTTTATTTTATTCCCCCAAAAGACCTTTGTATAATGTGTATAGACTTATAGACTAGCGAACCGGACTTGAAAATTGAAATAGTTAGTGTCCTATCACTTGGACTAGTATATATCAGCTGTGCACCCATAAATGTCATTCTGACTTTTAATTATTTGTTTAGCGGAGAAACCTTTAGACGTGGAGCAACCCGATAAGAATGTGGTAATTTAAAAACAACAAAAACGAACAAATTTGCTTCTTTTGTTTGACTTGAATATTTAATTTTTTCACACAGAAATTGAAATATCCGAAATCGGTTTTTTGCATTATCGTCAATGAATTTTGCGAAAGATTTAATTTCTATGGAATGCGAAGTAAGAAATCCGCTTTATTTATTCATATCTTGACGACTGCTAACCACATGTTGTTTATGGTTCAGCCGTTTTGACGCTCTACATGAGTCAAATTCTCAATTTCTCGGAAGATAAAGCGACCATCTTCTATCATTCGTTTCTTATGCTCAGCTATTTTTCACCGATTCCGGGTTCCATCTTGGCAGACACCTACCTAGGAAAATTCAAGTTAGCATCGAGTTGTTTTTCAATTCTCCTTTTCAACGCCTATTATTAATTACATTGACTGTTTGATAAAGAACAATTGCGATTCTGTCCATTTTCTACGCCTTTGGAAGCATCATACTCGCCGTTGCGGCCATTCCGAATTTCCTTCCGCAAATGTATGACACGACCGTTTCTTCGATGACGAATTTCAAACGAAAAATTTAACTGAATCAATTTTTCTGTCTCATTAGCGGGTTCTCCATGACGGGCTTACTCATTATTGCAATCGGGACTGGCGGGATCAAACCTTGCGTGTCGGCCTTTGGCGGGGATCAGTTTGTCCGACCTCAGCAAGATAGGCAGCTGGAATCTTTCTTTTCTGTCTTTTACTTTTCAGTTAACGCAGGATCTCTGATTTCCACGGCTGTGACACCAATTCTTCGAGAAGATGTTTCGTGTTTTGGGGACGACACTTGCTATCCTTTGGCGTTTGGCGTTCCTGCAGTCCTCATGCTCATCTCCGTTGGTAAGGTTTTTACATTAACAAAATAGGAATTTTATGAATTAGATTTTAACTAATAATTTATTCTCTTTTATAACTTCAAGTAATTTTCCTTGCGGGAAAACCTTTGTACACGATCAAGAAACCACAAGGCAACATCATGGGGGAATTCTTCAAATGCATTGGGGTAGACGCCTTTTTTAATACGTCTTTCAGTTCACAATTGAAATATTGTCTTTAAATTGTCGAATAGCATGCCATTAGCAGAAAATGGAAGGCCAAAGGCGAGAAACACGATCATTGGTTGGATTTCGCGTCTGACAAATTCGACAAACAATTAATTGAAGACGTCAAGCGGGTGTTGTCCGTTGGATTCGTTTTCATTCCTCTACCCGTCTTTTGGGCTCTGTACGATCAGCAGGTAAAGATAGACTTGATTGAAGACTATCTTTTCTCGCAGATGAATCATCATTTGATTTCATCATTTTAGGGTTCACGTTGGACGTTCCAAGCTACGCGCATGAACGGAGACTTGGGAGGTGTTGTGATCAAGCCCGACCAAATGCAAATTGTCAACCCGCTTCTCATTTTAATTTTGGTGCCAATTTTTGAGACCGTGATCTACCCGTGTTTTAAAAAGAGTGGTTTATTAACGCCTCTCCGGAGAATCGGTTGCGGTCTCGTTTTATGTGGCCTCTCGTTTGTTGTTTCTGGTTTCGTTGAAATCGCTCTCGAGGTAATCACGTTTCTTTTCCGGTTAGCGCCAATTAATATTAATGATTATTTATTTTTTATAAATTTTAGCCCACGTATGCAACTATACCGGGTGACGGTCGCATGCAACTCAACTTCATCAACACCCTGCCTTGCAATGTCAGCGTAGTATATGGAGTTTCCGAAAAAAATGGAAATTTTGAGCTTCAAGGAAATATGTACGAATTCGTGCAAGACTTGGAGGCAGAAAAAGATATTATTGTTAGGGCCTTCTTGGATAAGCCGGACTGTGCCGGTTACACACAATTTGTCAACATAGACACTGGAATAGTGAGTCTAGGAACAGGAGATGGAACGCAAGGATACTCAATCTTGATCACGGAGCGTGAAAAAAATTTGACGATAACTCGCCTGAACAAGGAGGAACAGCTGGAAAAATCGAACACTGGAGATCCATACGTGGCGTGAGTGACCGTGTAGAATAATATAATGATCAGCAAGACATTGTCTTTGATATTATTTACCTGTTTGAATCCATTTTTAGTTTTTTCTTGGACGACCGTACCTTCGAAGAATATTCCGGATGGAATATAACGATGCTGCAGAAAATTAAAAAGAAAACCTTTGAATACGTTTATGTTTTAAACGACACCGCTCCAACTACTCCGACTGTCGACAGCATTGTACAAACCGACTACCAAAAAACCGAAATAGGATCGTAAGTTATTTGGTTGATTGTTACATCTAGATTCTCTTTATACTACGTTGCATTGTCATTTTTATTTTAGTTACGAATTGTTTCTCAACGGAGAAAATATTGGCAATCTGGAAAATCTCATTCAAGGCGGGGTGTACAGAGTTGTGATTCAAAAGGCTCTCAATGGATCTAACTACTATGTACGTAGTTGCAAGAATATTTTACCTTTACTAGAATTGGTTTACTAATTTTGGGGGCTTCATTTTTGACAGGATATTATGACCGTACAAGTAACACCGCCAAACACTGTTGGTATCCTCTGGCTACTTCCACAATATTTTGTCGTAACGTTCGGTGAGGTCATGTTTTCCGTCACTGGACTTTCGTTTTCGTATTCTCAAGTAAGACTACTGCTTATCTGAAATTGGGGTTTTCCAGGATTATGTAACATGTTCTCTTGTGCAGGCACCGATTAGCATGAAGTCCGTCATGACAGCCATTTGGTTAATGGTTGTAGCCTTTGGTAATTTGATTGATATCATTGTAATCGCAGTTCAGTCCGGTGCAACTGGCGAGGGTATGAGTCAGGTGAGTTTCTCAAGCTGGACTGCAAATTATCACGACTTTTACCTCAAATTCGGTTAACATTTGGATTTGAATATTAAGGCGAGTGAGTTCTTCATGTTTGCCGGCATCATGGGAATAGCAGTCATATTATTCACGCTCATGTCGTGGAATTATAAATACGTCGAAGAAATTAAAATTGAAGACGAGAAAAAGCGTCTGTCTGCAGTACCAAGTCATAAGAGTGATTCTTCATCTTCGTCGTCTTCTTCCGATTCCGACGACGAGAAAGGAAAAGAAAACAAGGGCTTCTCCGAATAAATGTATAATTTGCATGAAATTACTTTAAACAAATAAATAACTAACCCACTGTATCTGGTATGCTAGCACTACCAAATTATTCGACGAATAAAACTATTTCCTCCCATGAAACACCCCGGGATATTTAATTTTTACATAACCCTCCCCTTCTTTGCTTTACAGTAGGGATCGGTAAGATCCGCTCTTTTTTTCTTATTATTCCAAAACCTCGACGAAACCGAGGAGAGACGGTACGAAACGAATAATTCTAGAATAATAGAACGACAAAAACTCACTGAGTGGAACGAAGCTGCTTATTGTAAAGTAAACGAGATAGATATGAACTAGTTGCTGTAGACAGTCAATAAGAAAGACACGTTTCAAACTAAGGGTCCCGACCAAAACAAAAGTAGCGAACAATGCCATGAAAATTCGTCCTTGGACCTGGCTGGCTGTCTCTGGTTGTTACAATATCGTCGCGTCAAACTGTCAAGTATGTCTAATATTTAACTTCATTCTTTGAGTGGCAAACGGGCAAGGCGCAATCAAGTTATCTCTGTTGCGATTAGAAATACATGTCCATGTGCGCTGTATTTTTTATGCGCTGTCTGATCACGATCATGTGCAAGGATCAAACTTGTCAACTTTATAATCGTCTATAAAAAAAAATCTTGAAATTTATTCTTTGTTTACTTATTTATTTAAACGTGACTATTCCAGCGTGTGGGTGGTTCATGTTTTTCCCATGCTTGTTATTATGGTTAGTTTAGACGAAATTTTCAATTTTCAAAAAAAAATTTTATTTGGTTGAGAAAAATAATTTCCTTATCGATAAAATTAGGTAAAGAAATGGGGTGCACTAACAATTGATCTTTGTTCCAAGTCCTTGTTTGTGTTATTTTCACGGACTCTAAAAATGTTTCCATCCGGATTGTGACGTAGGTTCAGGTCGATAGTCCGATTCCATCACGAATGCTTAAGTGATAGCGCAACAAACGTCATAGTATTCCGTATATATTTAATAACTTATTTTGGTTATCGTGTGAACTATATGCTGAGGTTACATAGGATTAAAGCGTGGTGCTGATGTCCCTCTGTTGTTGGAGCAGTGGATCTAGAAAATCGTTCAAGCCGCTTGAGTGTCACAGAGTAAATTCCCCCTTATCTCGTTGTCTAGAGCCTCAACTATTTGATAAAAAAGTACAGAATCCTACTACCGTTCCTATACCGATTGATTAGTATGACGGTTATAGAATCGCTTGTCTAAGTCGCATTGGAGTCAGTGGGAGACAGACGCTTGACACCATGAGCCGTAAATCGTCTATCTCCTCAAAGGAGGATGTTCCAGTTGTTCCAGAAATCCAGGATGCGCCATCCACCCAGGATGCTCCAGCAACCCAAGATGCGCCAGCAACCCAATATGCACCAGCAACCCAAGATGCACCAGCAACTCTAGATGCACCAGCAACCCTAGATGCGCCAGCAACCCAGGATGCGCCATCAACCGAAAAAGCTGCTCCTCCAGCGTATGAAGAACCCAAGAAAGAATCGCCACCAACTGAACTTACCCGTAATTATCTACCATTATTCTTAATTATTTAAATGATTCGGAGCCCAACAGATATTTGAATTTCATGAGTAGTTGTCAGAAAAAAATCTTTGCGGATTTAAAAAAAAAAAACCATCCGAAAATGTGTTAGTTTCCAAACATAATTTCCCCTAAACTTGTATTGATCCGTAATGGAGATACGCAATTTCTTTATCACATTTTTTCCGGATTTTTTCGTGCGCCAACTCAGTGGCAACAAACTTGGAGGAGGAAAAACAATTTTAATCGTAGAAAGTATTAAAGTAGCCGTTGTAACATAGATAGCACCGAGTGTTTTCCATTTTGTAATATCAAACGGCAATAATTGATAAAATAGACGTCGATTTATTTTTGTGATAGATGTAGTTGAGAAACCGTCGCTGGACCTTGAACAACCCGATAAGAATGTGGTAAGTGATGGAAGAGAAAAAAACTTGTGCGGATTGACGCTGGTCAGGTGTCAAACACATAATGATACATCATTTAATCTGCAGAAATTGAAGTACCCCAAATCGGTGTTTTTCATCATCGTCAACGAATTTTGTGAAAGATTCAATTACTATGGCATGAAAAGTAAGAAATCCGCTTTATTTATTCATATCTTGACGTATATACTATGACGTATATGTATGTATATGCATGAAAAGTGAGTCTACATATTATTACCGCCTTTATTTCAAATTGTTTTCTAACAACACCTTCTTCCCGCCAAATGCTATTTAGCCGTCTTGACGCTCTACATGAGGAACATTCTCAACTTCTCTGAAGACAAAGCCACCGTTCTGTATCACACTTTCCTTATGCTTTGCTATTTCACACCTATCCCGGGCGCGATCGTGGCCGACACTTACCTTGGCAAATTTAAGTTAGCATCCATCTTATACATTGCAATAGCTAACACACTAATTAACTGGTTAAATTTGCAGAACAATCGCAATCCTATCGTGCGTGTACGCCTTCGGAAGCGTCTTGCTCGCCGTTGCGGCTATTCCAAATTTCCTTCCGCAAACGTAAGTGATCATCTTTTTTCTTTGATTACGAATTTTAAATTGAAGCTATTTTTCTGTCTCATTAGCGGGTTCTCCATGACGGGCTTACTCATTATTGCAATCGGAACTGGCGGGATCAAACCTTGCGTGTCGGCCTTTGGCGGTGATCAGTTCGTCCGACCTCAGCAAGACAAGCAGCTCGAGCAATTCTTTTCTGTCTTTTACTTTGCAATCAACGCTGGATCTCTGATTTCGACGTTCATTACTCCGATCCTTCGAGAGGACGTTCAATGTTTTGGGGACGACACTTGCTATCCTTTGGCTTTCGGGGTGCCTGCATTGCTCATGATTGTCGCTGTTGGTAAATTTGGACTTCATATTCGACAATAACGATCAGGAAGATTTAATTGATATTCTTTTCTTAATAATATCTTAGTCATCTTCATCGCTGGTAAATCGCTCTACACGATCAGGAAACCGGAGGGTAACATCATGGGAGAATTCTTCAAATGCATCGGGGTATCGATTTTACGATAATTCTATACCCTCTCTAGTGAATTTGAATATTAATCCACTTTTTTTCAAATTTGATGCATAGCATGCCATTAGCCGCAAATGGAAGGCCAAAGGCGAGAAACACGATCATTGGTTGGATTTCGCGTCTGACAAATTCGACAAAAAGTTTATTGACGACGTCAAGCGGGTGTTGTCCGTCGGATTCGTTTTCATTCCTCTTCCCGTCTTTTGGGCTCTGTACGATCAGCAGGTATAGTCTTATTCAATCAAGTTTATCTATCTTCTTCGCATATGAAACATAAGTTGATTTTATCATTTTAGGGTTCACGTTGGACATTTCAAGCTACGCGCATGAACGGAGATCTGGGCGGAGGCGTCGTATTGAAGCCCGACCAAATGCAAATCATCAACCCGCTTCTCATTTTAATTTTGGTTCCTCTCTTTGAAACTGTGATCTACCCGTGTTTTAAAAAGAGCGGCATATTAACGCCTCTCCGGAGAATTGGTTGCGGTCTCGTTTTATGTGGCCTCTCGTTTGTCATTTCTGGTTTCGTTGAAATCGCTCTCGAGGTAATCCTTTCAGGTTTGCCCCCATTAATATTAATGATTATTATTATTTTTTTTTTATTTCAGCCCACGTATGCAACTATACCGGGTGACGGTCGCATGCAACTCAATTTCATCAACACCCTGCCTTGCAAAGTCAACGTAGAATATGAAGTTACCGAAAAAAATGGAAATTTTGAGCTTCAAGGAAATATGTACGAATTCGTGCAAGACTTGGAGGCAGAACAAGATATTATTGTTAGGGCCTTCTTGGATAATACGGACTGTGCCGGTTACACCGAATTTGCCAACACAGACACTGGAACAGTGAGTCTAGGAACAGGGAATGGAACGCAAGGCTACTCAATCTTGATCACGGGTCGCAATGACAATTTGGCAATAACTCGGTTAAACGAAGCAGAACAACTGGAGAAATCCAATACTGGGGATCCATATGTAGCGTGAGTGAATCAAAGACTTGAAACTTTTGGTTGAATTGCTAAAATATTGCTAACTGATGAATTTCAGATTTTTTCTGGACGATCCGTCATTCACCGAATATTCCGGATCGAGCATAAAGATGCGACAGGAAAAATCTAAAAAAAAAATCTTTGAATATACTTATGTTTTAAACGTCACCGCCGAAACTACACCTGATGTAGACAGCATAGTGCAAACCGAATATCAAAATACCGAAATTGGAACGTAAGTTTACAAATGATTAGTGATTGCTGACTGTGAACAATTAACGTTAATATTTTGTTTTTCCAGCTACGATTTGACTCTAAACGAAGCAAATATTGGGAAAATAGAAAATCTCATTCAAGGCGGCGTGTACAGAATTATAATTACAAAAGCGCTCAACGGAACTGATTACTACGTATTCTGAATTTTTAACTTCCCCTTACTTAAATCTAATTTGACTTTTTACTAGAATGTGATGCCTGTGCAAGTCACACCACCAAACAGTGTCAATATCCTCTGGCTACTTCCGCAATATTTTGTCGTGACCATCGGAGAGGTCATGTTTTCCGTTACTGGACTTACCTTTTCGTATTCTCAGGTAGGTCCACCTAATAGATAAGTAATTCATCAATCCTTATGGATTATATACATGTTTTTGGTATGTTTCTAACGTTGTACGACGTCTAGGCGCCCATTAGCATGAAAGCAGTCATGCAGGCCATTTGGTTAATGGTGGTAGCCTTTGGTAATTTGATTGATATCATTGTGATCGCAGTTCAGTCCGGTGCAACTGGCGAGGGAATGAGTCAGGTGAGTTTCTCAGGCTGTACTGCAAATTATCACGACTTTTACCTCTAATTCGGCTAACATTTGGATTTGAATATTAAGGCGAGTGAGTTCTTCATGTTTGCCGGCATCATGGGAATAGCGGTCGTATTATTTACGCTCATGTCGTGGAATTATAAATACGTCGAAGAAATTAAAATCGAAGAGGAGAAAAAGCGCCTGTCTGCGGTATCAAATCATAAGAGTGATTCTTCGTCGTCGTCTTCTTCCGATTCCGACGACGAGAAAGGAAAAGAAAACAAGGGCTTCTCCGAATAAATGTATAATTTGCATGAAAATACTTTAAACAAATAAATAACTAGCCCACTGGTATGCTAGCACTACCAAACTATTCGACGAACAAAAATTTGTTAAACTGCGTAATTTAGTTCATTTTAAGTTCACAAATAAGTTAGCCAACGGAATGGATTTTCAACCAAAATTTTTTCTAAAGAGGAATTGTCTATGCCTCTCTGAAGAATCCTTGGTACAATATTCTCCAATATGTGACTATATCCATGGCCACCAAATTTAACCTGTAAAATATGGGAAATTGTGAACGTTAATAAATTGAAAAAAAAAAAAAAGCTATTCAGCTCATAAAACCAGTCGATGTTTTGTGTGGATATCATGAGATATCAGAAGTTTATCTCCATAGCCTTCAACAATCAGCTGATAAAGGCGATTTATTCGTTGCGCATCGCTAGGCATGTCAATCTGGCCGTTCAGTTGATAGTGTGAGCACTCGACACCAAACAGATCAAACTCCAAGTATGAACCCATGGCAGCGAAATCAAATACATGTTCGTCCTGAATCAAAGTCCCTATAATAAACTTAGGTTACAATAAGATAATAGTGAGAAAAATAACAAAATGTTACTGTCTAAATGACATAGAGACACTTGATCCGCCTTCCCTCCCGCCTCTAGAAAATGTCTGAGAACTTGAGCAGGCGACGCTGGATTCCGTCCCGGATGAATGGAAACTGGGCACTTGAGTTCATTTTGAACTATAGCGGCGGCTTCTAAAACGCGCTTTTCAAAATCTAATAACAAGTAATTATTATTTCAAACCGTTTCTCTTTAATAGTAATTTGTAGTTCGTACTGTGAATGGGATAAGAGCATCCGATTTCTCCGATTAGCCCGCATCTTATCGCGGGTGCTTCTAGGCATCCTTCGGTCTGTTCTGTTCGCATTACTTCAGCCAGCTTCTCGATGGGCTCAACAAAAAGTTTGGAATCCTGTGAAGCTGCTACATAGTACCCAGTTCCAGCTATGATGTTGACCCCAGTAAGAAGACTCACATCATGGAGAAACTGTGCCTTTCGAGAAATTCCATGAGTAGTACATTCTACAATTGAGCCCCCACCAACTGAATGATAGTGCTTCATTTCAGCAATAATGGCTTGCTCACACTCGGTGCCATTCAGATGGAGGTTTGGTTGATGGCTGTATGGGTTATAACGGATCCAGCCCAAAGTTTCCATGGAAAATGGCATAGTAGATTTATGAACATCAGTTTCAATAGGTTTAACAAAAGCAACATCAAAATTCATTGATAAATGCTCATGAACCATTGTTTTTCCTAGAGCTGAAGGAGGTACAACTCCTGTGACTATTTAAATTTTAAATACAGCAAACATTCACCATTTATGTATAATTAGGTATCTTATATTTGTTATGTGTGCACCAACCTGTTTGAACTTTTCCAGAAAGTGATAAATTATTTATAGGAATAACCTCCATTCCATTTAAGCGTAGAGAAAATCTCATTCACCATTAATAGCGATACGATTCAATAGAGCTACGGCTACAAGGTATGCTTTTTGACGTTTAAACTAATGTAAACATTGCAAACAATAGGTATGTTATGTTTTTCACGGTCGCTAGATGGCTACCAATGATCAGCTGGTCCGCGAAATCGACAGGACCTTTTTGAGGAAGTTATTTTGTTGGTATTTTTTGTTCTTTTAATTCCTTCGGGATTTTAGAATTTAAAATGGCCCGTCCTCCTGAAGTTGTATATTCTTGGACAGATATAACCAGTGATTTCAAAGCTTCAGTCAAAGGTAAATTGTGTACCACAACTTTGCCCATGTTGATCAGTCGTAAACCCTCACATGCTCTCTCTAGACTTGGAATTGGGAGAATTAGCCCATGATGACTTGTTTGGTTTGTTTGAAGCCATGTCTGCAATTGAGATGATGGACCCCAAAATGGATGCTGGAATGCATCAGACTACCAATGGCACCAAAAAAATTCTCAGCTTTGATCAAGCTGTGAAAGCCGAGAAACTGGAACTAAAAAAAGTCAATCCCGAACAGTTTATAGGTACACAGACAGTAATAAATGTTTTAAAAATTATCTTCTGTTACCATAATTTTTGTAAATAGGCATTGTTGATAACAGTATAGCCTGCCTAGTCACATGGCTTGAAGGTCACTCATTAGCTCAAACAGTGTTTATTAATCTCTATGCACAACATCCTCAAAAGATTGAAGACCGAAATTTGAAGGCCTTCATAACCATTTTTCTCAAAGTAGTTGATCTCATCAAAGACTACATTAACCAGTGAGTGTCTAAAGTCAGCTTAGTGAATGACAGTTTTGTGGTAACAAAGGATTTTTCTATTTAGAGCATCAGTGTTTGAAGAGGAAGACTTTCAGCCTTTGGTTTATGGATTCAAACTAGCATCTGATGTTCCAGAAGCAAAAGCTTTAGCCTTAATCAAAGAAAGTGAAGAAGATTTGATGAAAGAAATTAAAAATTTTTCACCCTCAAGTTCATCAATTGAGGAATCCCAGGAAATGAAGGTACTCAATACTCAGCCATTCATTATCAGTTTCAGATTATTATTGCAAATTTACCATTTCTTTGATGTAGGAGATTAGCGCAGTCCATACCCGATTACGTTTCTTTCGGCATTTCTATCAACTGTTATTGAAATTTAATCGTCGAGAATCACCTAATGCAACTGTTAATGCCAACTCATTAATTGAAGACATCCTAAAATCTACCCATGTTTGTCGCGAAGCCTTAAACTCATGTTTACAGACGATCTCTCTAGGCTCAGGATACGGTAATTGTATTATATAAACTTATTTCGTCGTTTTCCCTTGGAATCCAATTTGTTACTTCTTTTGAACAGGAGCCGACGAAATTGAAATTATGGGATTTGAGCCTCAAGTTAACCAACGGCTCTTACCACCCACATTTCCACGATATACCCAACTGCGTTCTCGAACTGATGCCATCAACAATTTAATCCAGTTAATGGACCGCTTGAAAGCAATGTGTAAAATCAAAGATCACACGAATTTCCACTCGGCTTTGGTAATTATCTTTCAGACATTATTTTCAAATAGGAGTTTCCAACACAGTTATTCTTTGTTTAGGATTTTTTCTATAACATCGGCCGACAGCGGCCACCACCTTGCGTGTTGTCCCGGTCATTGTTACAGCTTCTCTATATCCCGCTATGCAACCGAGTATTTGGTCAGCAACCCCTGACAGAAGTTCTTCAAGAAGCAGCCCGGATATTCATCGCACCACCTGCATTGACTGGCGGCTTGGGTTTGGTTGCTGGTACTCAGCAGCACAATCAGGTTCAAGAGTGTATCGACCAGCTGTTCCAACAATGTGTTCGACCGATGGGCTCCTTGGTTCAAATTGCTGGCCATAATTTAGCTCGCCAACGGGATAAATTCGGACATATTTTGCAAGATCTAGCTGCTCTTCAGGAAGAAGTAATATTGCACTTGTCAATTTAAATGGGCTTTACCCAATAATTAATTGTATTCCCCCTCTTGCAAGGCTGACAAAGTGGATGCATATCTGCATACAATCTCCCTGCAGACGGACAGCGGGCGTTCTCACTTGGCCTGCCTCGGTACTTGGGTCCTTTTGCACACGCTACGGACAATGATTCAGTATTTGTTTTCTGGATTCGAGCTCTCTCTGTACAGCGTCTACGAGTATCATTACATCTTTTGGTACGTATCGATCATAGTAGTAATCGGCCGAAGGGAAACTTCATTAGCGGCTCCGTGAGAGCTTGAGATTGATTTTTCCCATTTATGGATGTGTTGTTAATTTATGTTTGTGGCTCATGCTGATAGTTTCGCTTTGGGGGGTTTTCCTTTCTTCATTTACACAACTTTTTGTACAAAGTAGGAGGAGGATTATAAAGAAAGAGAGGCCAAACTAACGGTTTCCACACACACACCGCGGTTGAGTGCCCCCTGTCTAGTCATAAATATGGGATGAATGTTTCCTATGTTCCGGTCGAATCGTTTATTTTGGTTTTTCGTATTCGTGTGCTAGGTATCTCTACGAATTTCTCTACGGATGGCTGATATCGGCTTACAACCGAGCCGATTCTTTCTTGACGGAGCATCAGTCGATGGCCGAATATCTGAAGAGCAAAGGCAAGGCGGCGAACGCTACCAACAAGAAAGGAGGTCAGAGTGGCAACGGCAAGAACAAGAAGAAGAAGGAACGTAGCGCTACCGCTCGACCCTACGCCAAGGAAATTGCCTATTGCCAAGCCGTTCAGTCTATGTGTGGGGGCTATTATAAGGTAAAAGATGGCCAACTCACGGTCCATCGTCCCCGTTTCTTCCTTTTTGCCCAGCATTGTAAATCTACCCGCATGCCTTATAAGGAATGACATAACTCTTGCACTTATCCCTAAAGCTGCGGATGCTCCTTTTTCTCCATCAAAGAAAAAAGAAAAAATCAGAGACAAACAAACAACACACGTAACATGGGTACAGTATACAGTTACGTGTACCCTACGCGTGACCCAGTCTGCTGTGGTGGTTATAATCTTTGGACTTTATTTTTGTTTGTTTCTTTGGCTGAGAGAAAAAGGTGAAGGTATCCCACTGTTTCTTGTGGGTGGTTTGGAAATATGGTAAAATTCCTTTCTCGAAATGTGAATATTACTGCGCTCTTTTTCAGGCGATGGTGGCCATGGATTTGGAGGGGAAGATTCGTCGCCCGCGGACCGAGTTTGACGATGAGCGCGTCCGTTATGAGCACCGTTTTGCTGCACTGGGCCAAGTGTCAACGCCGCCACTCGTCCCATATGTGCAGTTCAAGGAAATGACTAAAGTAGGAAACCAGCATATGAAAGAAAGACTATATGCCCTTGACGAAAGACAAAAGATAATCATCTCAAACTGTTTCTAACGGATTTTCTGTCGTCCTCCGTGTGATCGATTAACAGCTGGAGTTCAACGCCACCGACGAGAATGATAAAGCATCGCATGCGTCCAACCTCTACGCGACGGCTTGCAGGCATTTCCATCATGCGGCAACGATTCTGACGGCTTTAACCGGCCAATCCAATGATGAAAACGTACACGAACAGTTTCTTTTACGGTTTTCCTTACCGCCAACTCAAAAATAGGATAACGCCATTACAAATTTTTTTGTCTTTTCTTTTTTGTTTTGTTTTCACGCGCGTTTCTACTTCAGGTGACATCGTTGATTCGTGTCTGTAAAACTAATTGCGTCGTCATGCGACTGCTGGCTGGTGGGCATCGCCGTGAAGGAGCGTCCGGGCCGCAGTTTGACTTTACAGTTCATCCGCACTTACCCATCGTCAAAGTCACCTAGTTCTAAGACAAGAATGGAGGACGAATTTTGATTGCAATGCGCAGAAGAAGAAGAAAAAGAAGCTCGACCGAACGACCCCCAGTCCCCTATATCGTTTTGACATGCCTTCATGTGAAGTGGTACGTTATAATTCAGAATGCATCCGGTTAAAGAAATTAAAAGAAAAAAAAAACTTAAAGCAAAACGCAAACATTCAAACAAACAAAAATAAATTTTTTTGTTGTCGATTGACAATGTTGACTAATCCTCCTTGTAAGCCGCCAATCAAGCGATGTGAAAATTGAGACACAATTTGAGTTGGTTGCATAGTGGAAGGAGAATGAAGTTTCTGGGAAAGTGTCACGTCATTTTTCTTTGCAAACGAGACGGAGCTTTCTCTGTCCACAATGTCAATTTTTGGCTTTCCACTTTGCGGTGGCTAACGTCTTGCACAGCGTCCAATGTACCGTGGCCATTAGCGCGATATCAAGTCCAGTTTTGTAACAAGGTAGGACTAGATCGAGTAAGAAGACGAGCATCTGTTTCTTTTTTATCATCCTCTCTTGCTCTGCGGCCAATTATTATTAGATTGTTGTTTATTTGTAACTTTTCTTTCCTCGTGGGTGATTACTACACGAATTGTCCGAAGCATTTTTTCTCTCTCTACGCGTACGTACGTACTACAAAACCTCATTTATGTGTCATTCGGCCCTTCGACTTTGCTCCGAAATTTTCTCCTTTTTTTTTTTTTATCCCCCCTCTCCCGAAGAAGGCGTCCCTCCACTTCTTGGTTACTTCGGGGTTCATTGGCCTTCTCTCCTGCGATGCTGGGAGAAGATGTGGAGCGTCACGAAGCTGCCCCAACCGCCCAAAAACTCCTCGCCCGACCGCTGAGGAACCAGGAGGGCCCGGTTTGTTGTTTCATTATTTCCTTCCTCGTTTACCTTCTTTTTTCTTTTTCGTTTGTTTTGTTTTGGGGTTTTCAAAGGAAAAGAAAGAGAGGAAAAAAAACAGGTTTTCTTAACATCGAGTTATTACTCTTTTTTTTTTTTTGGTTTCTTCCTCCGTCCGTCTCTTTCTCTTTCTTCGTGTTTTTCTTGTTATAATCTTCTCACTTCAACTAGGGAGCCGGTACCGGTGTTTACCGACAGAACAGCTTTTTACCTTCACCCCTGGAGGAAGAGGACAATGGCCCTTTCTCGCGTTTTTTATTCATTTCATTTTTTATATTTCTAATTTGGTTTTCATGTCTTCAAGTTATTTGTTGCATGATGGTTCTGATAAGTTTTCCTCTTTTCTCCTTTTTTTTATGACATTAGAGAACTCGAATTACTTGCGCCCAGTCGAATCGTCTCTCTAGTATTTATCTATCAACGATCCCTCAATTAAAGTAGGTCACTGGAACTGGAAAAAACCGAAAAATATGTGTCGTCGAAATGCAATCTCCTCTCATTTCGTGTTTACCTGTTTACTTTGCGCAAGTCTCGGGTTTCTTCGTCAGTTTTCCTTTTCAGTTTTGATGTGACTTTTTTTTTTTTTATCTATTTAAGGGATAACTAGATAAACAAACGACCGCTGTGTAGAGGAGAGGTGAAGGAAGGAAGAAATGGAACGCAGAGGGTCGGGGCGGCCGGCCCTGCCTAGGATAAATGTTCATGTTTATCTTTTTACTGACCAAAAAAGTTAGCGCTGTTAAAAGCGGAGCCCAAATCGATTTGTGGCCGAATGATATCATCACCTTGTTTCCCACCGAGGGCATTCTGTCGTCACGCCGGTTATTTATTCCAATTTTTTCACGTTTCAGGTCCTGATTACACGGATTATTCGGTCACATTTACTACAGTATATAGCCAGGCCCCGTTCGGTTATAAGTTAATCGTTAACGTCATTTCTCGGGTGTTATTCTTAGCTTATAAACTTCTCTGCTCTTCCGCGGCCCGGCGCGTCTTGTGCGCTGCGTGTGTGGGTTGGCTCGAGATGAGGAGGAACCAGCGCGCGGAGAATCGCCGGGCCATGACCGATGGAAGCCTCATGTGCGTGAGGCCATCGATGCGGTGGTGTTCTAGTCACCGCTGTCTACCACCAAAGCCACCGCCGCCTCCTCCTCCTCTTCCTCCCGCCTCCCTCTTTGTTCCTCCCTCCTTTTTTTTTACTCCTCCTTCTCCCGCTCACGGGGTAGTAAGTTTGCTAACCTTCATCTAGGCCAGTAGGTAACCCACATCAAAGCTCATCCATATAGGAGACGCAGCCAATGCGCCAAGACAGTCAGTCTTCCACTCAGCTCTGAACGGAGCACACATTGCAACGGGCGCTACTCCCGATTCGAATGTGCTGTGACTGTTGAACGTCATCCTCTATCACATCGGCGGCACGAGTTGCGTGAAGTTGCAAAATGGTGTCCACTGCGTGGTCCGTTGTGGTTCTAGTTGCAATTCTTCTTCAGCTCACCTGTAAGTAGTGACTACATTTCATTAATTATTTTTTGTTTTGTTTTTCATTTGGATTTGTTTGGGTTGCAACTTGTGGAATTTGATTTTAATTGACGTGACAAAATGAATTGAAGGGTCCTCACCTGTGCCGGACGAGAACCATCCACTGTTGCGCAATAAGCGCCAGGTACGTAACGGCATCCGCTGTATGAACAATGGCAAATTCTACCGAAATCCCGATCGGGAAAAGGCGAAAATGTGGTCGACGGGTGAATGCGCAAAGTACTACCTTTGCATAGGTAATTATCAAAATCCACAATTTAATTTTTCACCGATTTTTCTTTTCTTTTTTACAACTTTACAACTCACGAATCTTTTCATTTTTTAATGAATAGAAAACGAAGTATTTGAATTCAAGTGCTCGACGGGTTTGCTGTTCGATATCGTCCGGCAAATTTGCGATTTTAAGGCGAAAGTCGACAATTGCGACGTCAACACAGGTTTGTCCGCTTTCCAATCGTTTCTTGTTTTAACTTTTTTGGCGTTGGTAGGAAATCAAGTCGTCGGTCAGCAATTGAAACTTCTTCTTCTTAAATTCCTTTGTGAACTTGCAGAAGCCGCCTTGCCTAAACCACTTCTCAACACTCCGGAACCCATCTGCCCGGTCAATGAGCTGGCCTGCGCTGACGGGACTTGTCTCAACAGCGACCTATTTTGCGACGGACATGCCGACTGCGTGGATGGTAGCGACGAAGGATGGTGCGGTTAGTCGGACGGTTGTGATGGGTGATTAGTCATGGAACATTTCTCTCTAATGTCTTTTCTTTTGGTTTATTTTTATCATACATTCAGACGCGGACAATGATCCGAATGCGGCCGGGCGCTGCGACTACGCCAATTGCACTTTGCCCAACTGCTTCTGCAGTGTCGACGGAACACTCATTCCAGGCAATCTCGAAGCCAATCAAGTACGTAGCGGTAGAGACTCAATTTCTTGGGAATCCAGTTCTTGACGTTTTGATTTATTTGTGTGAACTAGGTCCCGCAAATGGTCACCATCACGTTCGACGACGCGGTTAACGGCGAGAATTGGGATTTATATCTCAACAAACTTTTCATCCCCGAGCGGTAAGTTCAGTCACCTCGTTGTAACGGAGAACAGATTTTGATGGTTTCGTTCTTCAACAGTAAAAATCCTAACGGCTGTCCCATCCACGCCACGTTCTACATCAGTCACGAATACAACAACTACCAGCATGTTCAAAAATTGTGGAACGCTGGACACGAAATCGCAGCCCACTCGATTACGTGAGTTTCAGGCATCAATCATAATTCATAAGGGAGGGGAAAAAAGACGACTGAATTTTAATCTTAATTATTTGTTCATTTGTTAATCAAAGTCACCGACAACCAGAGAATTGGTGGTCGACCAACGCCACTATTGAGGACTGGTTCGATGAGATGGTCGGCCAGGCCAACATCATTAACCGATTCGCTGGAGTTCACATGGAGGATATCCGCGGAATCCGCGTTCCATTTTTGCGAGTCGGCTGGAACCGCCAGTTTCTCATGATGAAAGAATTTGGCTTCGTGTACGACGCTAGTATGGCGGCTCCTCTCAGCGATCCGCCCCTGTGGCCCTACACGCTCGACTACAAGATGCCGCACGGCTGTGTCGGCACCGGACAGCGCTGCCCCAGCCGCAGTTTTCCGGGTATTTGGGAAATGGTCCTCAACCAATTGGAAGTCGAGGTTTGTGCATTTCAACATATTGGCACAGCTCCCTTCTGGCGTTGACACAAATTTGTTTTTTTTTCGTTTTTGTTTTGTTTCATTTTTAAATGATGACTAGGAGTACTCGTGCGCTATGGTGGATTCTTGTCCGTCCCACGGGTCGGAAGATGAAGTTTACGAAATGCTGATGCACAATTTCAAGCGCCATTACAACACGAACCGCGCTCCTTTCGGTCTCTACTTCCACACGATTTGGTTCAAAAAGCGAATTAACTTGCGCGCCTTCCAGGTAACGCCACCTAGCGGTAGTTGAGCTCAATGCGTCCCATGTTTTTAAAATTCCATCTCTTTTCTCGATGCAGCGATTCCTCGAGGAAATGATCCGCATGCCGGATGTCTGGGTCGTTAATAATTGGGAGGCCATCCAGTGGATGCAGAGGCCGACGCCAATCAACGCGTTGAGTCAATTCGATCCCTGGAAATGCAAGCCAACGGTTCGTAGCTTTTTGCTAAGTTCCCTTTTTTCTTTCCAGCTTTTCTAAATCAAACAATATTTTGTCGGAACTCGTGTTAGGTCCCGCCTGAAGACAAAGCCTGCAACATTGGCCGTGCCTGCAAATTGCAATCGCGTGCGCTAAGAGGCGATCGCTATCTCCACACTTGCACCGAATGCCCCCAAGTTTACCCTTGGATCAAAAACGAATTCGGTTTGGATATTTAAGCGACGACTCTGCGAATCGTTCCTTTGGTATCCTTGTCCAACAAACTTGCTCCTACACGGCAGTTTGCAAGATATTTCTTTTCCTTCCATAGTCATTAATGAAACCATTTTATTAAATTTTTTTTTGGGAGCGACGGGTGATTGATAACCCCCCCACAAGTCATCAGACCATCTATTCCTCCCACGATTATTCATATCCATCCTTTTTATCAAAATCGCCAGTATTTATTTACGGACGGTGCAGGTTCGCCGATCCAGTCCTATTCAACAAGATTTGATTTCCTATTTTCTTCTCCGTTGACAGAGCGCCGAGGTTTTCTCATGGCACGTTGATTGACACGTTCCAGTACTTTTCGTGCGCGATCTTTGACGGATCAATGACATTTTTCCAAAAAACAAACTGACTAAGAGACATTTATTTATTACTCTCGACTTATGACTAGACTCGACTCGACTGTGTTGACTGTTTGACGAATTTTAAACTTTTTCTTGGTTTTCCAGTTTTACCCACATACGCCAGTTTACCCCACTGTATTTACTGCCATTTGACTAACCGACTGGCTTTGCGTTTATCCAATTGACTTTACGAGTGAAGAGAAGACATCATCGTTGCTTATTCAAAAATTTCCCTTCTCCGTTTTCCAGAGGAGAGTGGGCTTGCAGCATGACTGGGATGGCACTTCCTTCTCTTTCTCAAGCGAGACTTGGTTTTATTTTTGTTTTCATTTCTGAATTTCATTCGGGTGAAACGAGGATAACTTTGTTATTTGACCATGAGAACTCGACCGAAAGACTTTTGACGTTTTGGGCGTGACGAAGCGACGCTTTTAATTCATGACATTTTGACTGAGAACCGAATCTAAAATGGAACACTGACCGACAGTTCATTCCCCCTACAACAACACAATCTGTCCGGATCACGGGGATGTTTGACTATCTGACAATTGACTTGACGCTCGCCGTGACGTTTCACTCTTTTCACTGGTACCTGACGGAATACTCTACGCTGGCCGTTTTTCTTCATTCAAAACGACGACGCAAACAAATATTCGTGACTATTCAAAAAAAAAAAGACTGACTTTGACGACACCGAAACCCACCCAAACATTCCCGACTAATAACGTGACTAACTGACTGACTGACTTATAATCTTGACTGGACATACTCTGAACGAAACTGGGTGACAGGTTCCTATAATTTTTAGACGATCTTTTACTTGGACCAAAAGACCTTTGACTGACTTACCAAGACGTGACTGACTATCTAGACTGACGACTTTGCGACCCTTTTGACTGAAAAATAAACGCGACCGATCGTATAACTCTGACCGGATGACTAGCGAGTTGTAACATCTCGACGATGCGACTCTTTCGGAACGACACCCACCGCTTGTCTGCTTCATATGTTTTATTGACTTTGACTTGACTTGCACTTCTAAATGAATAAAGACACAAAAAAAAACCATGACAAAAAAACAAACAAAAAACAAAGACTGTGACAAATATCTCCATCGTATATATTGACGTTTGAATACAAATATTTACTTTCTCCCCCATCAATTTTGGACTTACGAATGACTTTCGACAAACGACGCGACTCAAACTTGACTTATCACGAGATTTCTGGATGTTTTTCGACTTGTTTGACGTGAAGATCTAGGCCAAGACGGAGGTGAACTACATGATAATGCTGAGACCGGGGGCCATCAAATTTACCGTAACCCGACGCCCGACTTGCCTCAAAGGCACTAACCCAGACTTGGAGAACAATTTACAAACAAAAAACTGATTGCGCACAGCAGCCTGCAACTGAATGCACTAAAAGTTCTTTTTTGGCTTGTGAACTTTGACGCTATAATTACGGTTGTGTCTTTTGCCTGGGCCAAAGCCAATTAACAAAAAATATCCTGACATACTTAACAATGCCAACTGCGTAGAATGATTGCCCGAGGTAAATGATCCTGCATTCCTCCGTGCCCGGGTCGTCAGACTCGTTATTATTCTGCTCTTTACGTTTGATGAGAATTTACAACCCATTTGCAATCCCAAAGTTTCTTTTGTTAACCGAAAACTATTGTGTTTTTTTTTTTAAAGTCGCAAAAATACTGAAAGAATGACTGGTCTGAAAACATTTTTATATTCTTGGCTCTTGCTGTATTTCCTTGACTTTGGCCGAGGATGTTGATTGACTTAAAATCTCTCGATGGTACGAACATATGCTTATCTCTCGTTATTTGTTTTTTATTATTTTTTTTTAAATCCAAAGGTATAATTTCTGTGCTTGCAGGTATATGTGAAACATAAACCGGGATCAACAATCCCGGAAACGAGCTATACACAAGCGGTATTAGAAAAAAAAAAAGAAAAAAACTTTCCCATTGAAAAAGAATTGAGAAATGCTCGATAGGGTAACGCAATACTTTTTTTCTTAGTATAAGCCCTGCTGTTTCTCTTATATTTTTTTATCTCTTCCCCCCCCCCCCCCCGAAAAAAAAACATTAGGTGATGGAAGTCTAGAGAAGAGCCCAAGAAAAGACTAACAATGTGACACGGTTGTCGAAGAGGACCTTGAACCTTATTATATTCCTGCAGTAGAGAGACGAAGCAGTGGAAAGTGCGACGGATTTTTTTGAGGTAGGATAGCGGGGGTTTTCCTTTTTTTTATATTTTTTCTAGCTTCCTTGATGATGGTCTCATCTCTGTTTCTTTTTTTGGGTCCGAAGGTATGAGACCCTAACCTAACGGGACCTCGAAAACAGGAGGGGGCTTGAAAAGCGAGTTGGGGGGGAAGACAACAACGCAGAGCAGGGATCCTTTCAGGTGGAATGCAATTCACAGTGTTGTAAGTATGCTTCGCTTTGCTCTCTCTCTCTCTTTCTTTCTTTCTTTCTTTCTGTCTTATAAGGGAAAATGAAGGTGGGCGAGTGAGAAAGATGTGGGAAGGTAGGCTGCGTCTATCCGCCGTCCCCATCATCATACCGTTCATAACACCGTTAGTTCTCATCTCCGACTGGCCTTTACCAGATTGCCTTGTTTGAAATAGAACAGCCTGGAAGAATCTTCTTTCACATCTCCCAGCATCAAATTGCCATCTGCTGATTGGCATTTTGGTTTGGTGGTCCTTAGCTTTTTGTTTTCCCAATTAGAAAAGTTTGAATGTCTCGCCAGCAACCAGCAGAATGCGCGTGTCTGTAGATATAGAGTTCCGGACGATGCCGGAAGAGATTGTGTGGCGACTTCCTGATTCAGTTGCGTCTTCTAACTCTTAAGTTTTCTCGGCTGGGAAAAGCATCTTTTTAAAAGTCTGCCCATTTTTTTGTTTCTTTTTCGCACCTGTTCTGCAGCTGCTGGTAGAGAATTATCCGTGATACGTTATCAGATGATTACAAAGACCCGGTGCAGCAGGGGGGCTTCCTTCTTCGCCAAACCCACGCTCACGAGAAAACAAAACGAAAGCAAAAAATCAACCAAAACGTAGTCGATGAAAAAAGAATCTGAAACGGTAAAACTATAAGTGGGATGTTTTGTTCTCTTCTGTCCCAGATAGGAGGCCCCCGAAATTAAATTTAGAGCTTAAGAAAAAAAAAACCCCAAAACGGGGTATGCATTCAAGTTGTGTGAACGGACAGTTCTTAATTGAGTTGGCCAGCAGAGAATCATTTGCAACTTGTGAAATTCTCCTCTAGAGATTTTTAGGTACAATTTGTTGGCTGGAAGAAAATGATGAGAGCTTATAGCCAGTCTGCGACGAGTTTGTCATGGCGCCGAGTGTAGCAGCCCAACACCACCTCCTCTTCTGTGGTGCACACATTTACCTGTGTGTGTCCAAACTCTACCTGCGAGTAGGAAGGCGAAAACGAGTGCGAGAGAGAGAGAGTGGGTAAAGAGTCGAGAAAGAGAAGAGCATTCCTCCGTTGCCTCCTCTCCTTTGAAGATTGTCAGTTGTGGGAGGAGTTAAATCGATGAGGTGAACTAACGGGTCGGGATGTTTCAGTTCAGCAGACTTCTCCAGAGTTATTGCACACGTTTCTTTCGTTTGGATCAAACACATTTCCCCTCGACGACGGTATAGACGACGACTACGGGTCCTTTGGCGCACCAAAAATCCAGCACACACACACACACACGGTACAACGGGCGCTCACCATCGTCCAGTCGACTTTGAAATTCACTTGAAGACGAGCGCACTTTCACACGAGTCGCTCCAGTCGTCTTCTCTCGTTCGTGCCGATCGTGACGTTCTTCCAACTATTCCTCCGCTCGGCTTTGATTATCAATTGGTTTAGATTCACAGTCCGGCCATCGTTTGCTAAACAGAAAAAAATGTGCTAAGGGAAATAGTTGAGGACTGGCATCAACTTTTTTTTCGTTTTGAAATTCTTCTCTCTGTCTCTCCCCCCAAAAAACGTCAAGTTCGTGAATCGTGACGTTCGTGAACTCCTTCGTTCTTCCAGTGCGTTTTTTTTCGTTTCGTTTGTTTTCTTCACTCCCGGTTGCCTTCAGTTGGACGCATTGAAATCCCGCCGCTGGGTAGAAGAAGAAGTAGAAGAAGAATAAAAAGTTGTTTTTTTGTAATAAAGTCGAATCAACTTCTTCACGATCATCATCATGCGCTGGACTATTGGCCTCTTGACGGTCATAACCTTGACCTTAACTTGGTCTCAGCTGATGACGATTTCTGCTGCTCAACAGAAGCTCGAGCAGCAGTCTACGTCCGGACCGGAGTCATTGACCTCACTGAGTCCATCCGATGTTGTTGGTGCTGGCAGCACCGCCGGCTCCTCCACCACGGCCACCGCTAAGGCGAACCCCACCATCACCACTACCGGTACGCCAACAGCCAGCGATTCCAAGGCCCAGCAGCCATCACCTACCCCCGGAAGCCTCGCCAGCAGTTTGCTTTCTGGTATTATTATTAGCAATTATTATTATTATCCCATTTTCTTCTTCTTGCTGCTTCTATTTGGGAGGTTGCCATTAATCACGCGTGCGGTTTCATTGGCTCGTCCGGGTGCCCACCCAGGAAAAGAAGCCTGGGCTTCTTTTCCTTGCTGATGCGTTAACTTTTATTTTAAGGTTATTCAAGTATTTGATGCGTATCGCTCTAGTCCAATGGATCCGACCGGTTGGTTCAATTATGTTGGAGAAGAAAAACACGCACCCCATAGAAAAAAAGGGAAACAGCTGACCGTTTCACTTGACGACGTTTTCGTTTCATTTTCAAAGTATTTTTAGAAAACATCAGCTGAATAGTAAATAAGCTACTAGGGAAGTTGACATGTTCAATGAATGATGCATGACGGAATCCAACCGGATAAAGCAGGTCCTTAACTTTATTTTTGAAGCTTCCGCATTTTGTTCCGTGTCGGCGTAGTACATATCCCCGTTTGAACTCTTTTTTCTTTCTTTTAACCATTTCCAAACAATCCAACCTCAATTTTCTCTTTCTCTGTTGGGGTGCCGGATGTCCTGGATGTCTTCACTTCTCCTCCTTTTTGGGTGCTGTCCCGTTAGACCCCCCCCCCCCCCCCCCGTAGAATATCAAAGAAATGCAATGACGTCCGCCATCAGTGTGTTACGTAATAAAACAAACAAAACCGAAAATGCAGACCGATGACACCCCGAAAAAAGAAAAGATCTCCAAGACATCGCAATTCGTTTCCTGCCTTCGGGTTTTTGCGTGACTGCCTTTAGCAGTAGTCCGTGCAACCTCAAACGCTGCACCTGACGTCCTTATTCCCATCTCGCACCTTATTGCCAACGTCTAGTCCAGCAGCGGAATTCTTTTTTTACCTTGCGTTTGATCGGAGAGCGTTTAAAGAAAAATACGTCGTAACTCACGCTTCACTGGCCCAGAAGAAGAAAAACAAAAACTTAACAATAGACGTGATATAATATAAGAGGGGAGAGAGACTACGGGCAGATATTTTTAATGGTTTGGTGAGAACGGGGGAGGGTGGCGAGACATAAAAAAAAAGAAATACCGAAAATGTATTGTCTGTTGTTGTTGTTGCGGACGCACGGAAGTCAACGACCTCTCTTTCTAACTCTGCCGTAATATAATTGATTTACAGGTCTTTTCGATACCATCACATCGACTTCCAAGAGTAAGGATTGCCCGGGCAGATGCGTCCACGTATTGGCTGCTCTCCTCTGCGAGAAAGTCTTGGAAAATGTGACGTGCTCGGAAAATTCGATGAGATGCTGCGTCGAGAACCGGCCTTCACCGCCTGCACGTTCCGTCACCACCACCAAATCTCCCATCGCTGTGAATGCTACGTCGACAGCCGTTCCGTCTACAACAACAGCGGCTGCAACAACAACCACCACCAAGGTGAATAAACCATTTTCCGTCATTGAAATTGTCCTTTTTTTCAAATTCTTTCTTTTGTTTCGCAGAAGGTGGAAACGACTACTGCGGTCCCCACTACGACGACAACAAAGGCGACAACAACAGCCGCGCCAACAACAACTACAACAACAACCACCACTACCACCACCACCACCACTACGCCCAAGCCGACAACTACGACCACCACGACAAGTAATTGATTGATTCAAAAATGTTACATGAAATGTTATTCATTATTGACGTCAAATGATATAGCAACCACAACAAAGGCACCAACCACCACGACAACAACGACCAAACCGACTACGACTACCACCAAGGCTCCCAGTACAACTACAACAACCGCCAAACCGACCAGCACAACTACCACGGCTAAACCGACGACAAAAGCGACCGCCGTTACATCCGACCCCAAAGTTGAGGAGGCCGAAGATGACGACGAAGAAGTGCTCAAAGCTTCCGAGGTTGGTTCTCTACGTATCTGCCCGGGAGTCTGTGTGGCCACACGGATTTCCGACTATTGCGAAGCCGTTCTTAATGTCGATGGACTCTGCAAGACGGCCATGAAATGTTGCGTCACCAAGTCACTCTTTGGCGAATCTGAACCACCACCGGAATTGGTGATTTTGAATGAAGCCAGCTCCGTGGCTCCGTCTACCTCGGAAGCATCTACAACCACTTCGACAACAACAACAACAGTAAGGGAAACCCCAAAGGATCGATTTTTCTTGCCGAGTTTAAAATATTTGTAATTCTCTGAATGAAGGTTCGTCCCACAACGACAACAACGCGTCCCCGACCAAAATCTACAACCACTGCCACTCCAGCAGCTGGTGACGACAAACGCTGCAAAGTATTTGAACCTAAATGCTCTTTTTTTAAATCGACAACATTTTTACGAATTTAATTTGTTATTTAACAGGGCACTTGTGTGACTGGATTCTTCTCGTATCTCTGCGATTTCATCGACTCAAAAGCAGTTTGTGCCAACGGGGGCAAATGTTGCATCAGCCGTCGTGAGGGAAGCGGAGGAATAAGCGAACAGAAAACCAATAACGTGACTGCGCCGACTTCAGGAACTCGTCCTGCTCCTAGCAGTTCAAAGCCATCTGCAGTAACATCGACCACTGCTCGACCTACCACCGCTAAACCTAAAGCAACAACTACTACCACTACAGCCACTCCTTCGACGACAACCACCGCACAACCTAAACGTTGTCCAGGTGTCTGCTTGCCAGGATTGATGTCCGCTTTCTGTTCCAAACCGTCCGTCGTCGTCAACAACCCTCCCAATCTCTGCGAGCGTGGCTCCATTTGCTGCGACTCCAAGACCCGCGATTCAGCTCCTCAATCTGGTGGGTCTGGATCCAGTTCAGGATCTGGCGGATCGACGAACAACAGACCATCCCGACCACCCACCAAAGCACCTGCTTCCGCCATGTCTGATCTGTTGAACAATCCGTTGACCACTTTGTTGGCTGGACCACTGCTGAGCAGCCTGGCCGGCGCTGCTATGAATCAACGACCGTCATCTGGTAGATATAGAATTAAAACCATCCATTTTTACCGGAATGTGTGAATTGTTACGTGAATTCTTTAGGTGGAGATAAGTCGGACGCGGCACCGCAAAGACCCCAGTCGACTGGAAATCGTACGCCGTCAACGACCACGACGACCACAACGACAACAACCAGTGCTCCCCAAGTGGTCGACACCCGACCTTATTGCCCAGGCACTTGCATGGCTCCCATTCTCTCCTTCTCTTGCTTCAGTAAGTTTCCAGGATTTTCAATTGGGGGTACACGTATAACGCGATTGTTTAATTATCCAATTTATTTTTCTTCCAGGCAATGCCGAAATTACCGACTTGTTCCGCTGTCCGAGTTCCAAAGTCGTTTGCTGCGCTCAAAAATCAGCCATTCGCGAATTGAAACCGTCGTCCGGCGTTTCCGTGGAAGTGCCTCAATCCGAATTCTCACGGTATGGCAAGCAAACAAACAATCAACCTTAATTTACTCCGCACTCGAAGGTCCGTTTGGACATTAACGATCGATATTGTTTTCGAAAAACAACAGCCCGGGAGGATCATTTAGACCTCCGCCAATGGTTCGTCCAGGCACAGCTGTTGCAACACCTCCTCAACAGCTGCCACCGCAACAGGCCACCTCATCTGGACCCCGTCCGTCTGTTCACAGGCCGCTCCCCAATAGCAAATTCGTTTGCGGTGTCAAGGGTAACCATCGAGAGCTACGTGAATTGTCCGTCATTGAGAGTAAGTTAACCTTCTACAGAGTATTTTCTTAATATTGAATGATTTGTCCAAAGAAAGTTTAAATATTCTTTTGTTTAACTTTTGACTTTTTGTTCCGCAGACGACAACGCCACTACTACGCTGAGCTCAGGCTTCCGCCAGGCTCGTGTTGTTGGAGGAAACGATGCTCTACCCGGTGAATATTGTTGGCAAGTTGCTTTGATCAACTCGTTGAATCAGTACCTGTGCGGAGGTGCTTTGATTGGAACCCAGTGGGTCCTGACAGCGGCTCATTGCGTCACCAAGTAAGGTTTTCCCCATTCATTGTTGGCAATCGAAATGTTATTAAAATTGAGTTATTACTTTTAAATAACAGTATCGTCCGTTCCGGTGATGCAATCTACGTTCGCGTAGGAGACCACGACTTGACAAGCCGGTGGGTTTAATTGTTTGCTTATCTACGTAATAGTGGTATCGATGAATTCAAGATGAAAATGTCTGAATTTGAATAGATATGGAAGTCCTGGTGCCCAGACATTGCGCGTAGCCACAACTTACATTCACCACAATCACAACAGCCAGACCCTGGACAACGATATCGCCCTGCTCAAGCTGCAAGGCCAGGCTGAACTCAAACCAGGTGTTTGCATCATTTGCTTGCCATCAAGAGGCTCTGTCCCAGAGACGGGTCGTCGATGCACAGTCACTGGTTACGGATACATGGGAGAAAGTAAGTCGCTTTTCATTTCTGTTTTAAAAAAGTTAAAGAATCATCATTAACTGATTGGCGTTCTTTTCTATAGCTGGGCCCATTCCATTGCGGGTCAGAGAGGCCGATGTTCCTATCGTCAGCGAAGGTGAATGCGTTAGACAAATTAACGCTGTGACGGAAAAGATTTTCATTATGCCAGCGTCTAGTTTCTGCGCCGGTGGAGAGGCCGGCAACGATGCCTGTCAGGTAAATCTCAGCCAAAATGAAATCAAAGGAAGAACAGAATTAATTTTTTGGGAAATTTTCATATTTACAGGGTGATGGTGGAGGTCCTTTGGTCTGTGAAGATGAAGGCTATTATGAATTGAGTGGTTTGGTTAGCTGGGGTTTCGGCTGCGGTCGTGCTCAGGTTCCCGGCGTTTACGTCAAAGTGTCTTCCTTCATCAGCTGGATCAATCAGATTATTAGTGTCAACAATGTGTAGCTGATAGATTTGCTGGTTTGATCGCGCTCTTCTTTCTGTCGAGACGAAAGAAGTAGCAAAACGCACGTTCACTTTTCCGCATCGTCACTCTAGTTGTGTTTATTCATGTAAACTTTAAATGAAGAACGAAACACGCCATCAGAGGATTGATGAGGTTCACTTGATCACCTAGTTATTTCGTTATTTCGTTTCCGGGATTCACGCTCTTTGCATTGGTTATGGGCTACCACCATCTATGTCTACATATCTTTATTAAGCACATCATTATTTTTGGTTTGACGAGAACCCCCGTTTTTCCCTTTATTTATTATTTTTTCGTCGAAAACGTTTGTGGTTAATCTACATGTTTATTTAAAATAATTTTCGATGGCTGTAACCGCGGTGACGTTGTGTCTTGTTAATCGGGAGGGATTTCGAAAGAAATAATGTTTTAATAGTAAATTTGGAAAGTTCTACAGCATCAAGCACAATTCATTTTCTTATCCATTCCCCCCCTCCCCCAGTGTTTATTTCGTGTCTCACTTTATTTATGAAAATATTCCTTGCAAAGTATCATGTTAATGTCATAAATACAACAGTTGAATGAAAGATTTTAAAAATAAATATCCAATCCTTTATCTAAATAAGTCCTACATGTCGACTCGAATTTAGAGGAAAATTTTTTTTAAAATTAATTCCAAGACACTTTGGATTTATGAAAATGTTTTGTTTTGTCTACTTCTGGTTTATAAATGGGTCGCTAGCTTACTGACTAAATCTGACGTTGAAAAGAACCAATTATTTGTAATCCTCGTTGAATTTGGGGTCATTTCATGTGTCTCCTGTGTGTGCGTTGTGTCATAGTGAAAGCTGCTGGAGTAATCTAGTGTTCATCGCTTCATCCTCACTTGATTCATGACAGCTAAAGTGAAAGGCGTGACAATTCGAGTTGCGTGCAGCGTGCTGTTGATCTGCAAGAAAGCAATCAAATTGGCTGTCGCTAGGTGGCTAAAATGATGTCCACCAGGTTGCGCGAGTGTCTTCAGGGACAAATGGGTATGGGTTGCTGGTCGTGACGTTTGTGAAAATGAAAAGGTTTTTCTTGTTTATTTCTTAGATTTATCCATTTATCGAATTTCCTTCTAAAGTACTTGTCAATATGACTAGAGATCAATTTGCAATTTGAATACCTTGCCAACTATAACTTCCTTTGTAAAATTTAAGATATAATTCTGTTGGACTGCGTAGCTTTGTCTTACTCCTGGTATTCTTTTTATCATAATGAGTCATGTGTAATTGTGTACATACTGTATTTCCCTATGGTAATTTTATATTTCCTTAAATAGGTCTGTGCTGGTTACTTTGTTGCAGCCAGCTGGCAATAGGTTTTCCTTTTGCAGACTTGCTACCTGTACTGGTTGTAAGTTTCGTCACATACAGAAACAATTCTAAAGCGGGTAAGGAAATCATGAGTTGTGGCTTTTCGAAAAGTCCACTTTCTAATCTGATTTAATTCAGTTTTTTAAAGCAAGTTGAAAATCTTTCATTTCTCCATTTGTTTGTTGTGCCCTGTTATGAAAATGCGTGTTTGAGAGGGTCTCTACTATATGTTGCAAGACAAAAATGTGATCAAAACAGAAAATCTGAAATGGTAATAATGTACTAGTATGATAAATCAAGAAGGCTAGCATTTTGTTCTTGATGTCGAAGACAAGTGACATCTTATTTCGTGCTTCATAATAGAGCTTTTGTGGAAAGATCTTGTAAAGAGTTGTTAATTTTTTTTAATGAAGTATAACAGAAATTCCCTTTATTTTTTTAAAACCTGAATTGAAATCTTTGTGATGTGATGATCTTTGATCACTTTGATTTCTTTTTCTCTAGTTAAGGGTATATTAAAAGTAAATCATTATTGGTATCTTTTTTTCACATTTCAAAATGTTATTGGTTTATTAATGTTTTTTTGCTTGTGTCCATGGTCAGTTTGGTGGTACAGTGGTTTTGCAGTCATTTTCCAGTTGAGAGATGTGCTGTAATGGAGCTTGTGCAGACTTGCAGTTCAACACCATACTTTAATGTGTCATTTGCCTATTTTGATATCCATGCAGTATATGCAGTGTTCAACAGTTGGGTAATAGTCAATGTTGCCTGATGGCTGTCGGGCTTATTTTATCGGCTTCGTTTTGTCGATACGTCGTCTCTTGCTACCTGTACCGGCGTTTAGGTTATGCTTGAAGTTTCGTTCAGTTATTGACTTTTAATTAAAATATATTTTTTTTTTCAGTCTAATCGTTGCTGCCGTTCCATATACTTGATCCATTGGTAATACTGAGGAGAGACTGCTGAAATTCAAGACTCGTCATTTCGTCAATAAATTATGTAGATGTAGATATAAATTACAAGTGCATATCTGGGCTCCCTTCTTCAGTGGCCCCGTTTCCCTAAATAACCACTAACCAACGCCCGCCGGTGGTCACTCACTCGCTGCGACAACCAGGAGGAAGGTGTCTTCCCTTGCTTGACTGGCTGCAGTTTGAACCGGACGGTCTGTTAAAATAAGAATTTAAATCTAGAACAACGCCTCCTTTGAGCGGTCCGGACAATCCTGAATTCTTTAGGGTTGCCATTCCATCGAGGCTTAAACGAGGGTACGTAATTACACGTTAGTCAAATTGCTAAAGCTAAAATTCAATTGTTTGTATTACCCAGATGACGCGGAGGTGTTGCCCATTGACGGGTTTTGGTGGCAAGGAGTCACTGAACGAAACGCTAAACCAAATAAAAAAAAAATATTAAAAAAGGTAATGCTAGATACGACATGAAGCTTTTGCTTTCGCAGAGAATAATGTTTGTTTGTGTGCAACCAACGATCCTTTATGTATCCGAGCCGAGTTCTTTCCATCTATTCGGTGTGAAGAGAAAAACCCGAATTTCAACACATTTTCCTGCTTAGCAACGAAAACAAAGCGAGTGTCAAAACTCAAAACATCGTTTTACTTGCGCATATTTTATTGCGGTAGAAACGCGTTGATGTAACAGGGTAAATTTTTCCCTTTTGTTCATGCAGCACCAAACGACACGCGATAGGTTCTGGCGGTCATTATTCAAGATGGTAGACCTGTCCATGTAAAAGACAGGGTAAGGGTAGCTCCTGTAAATGTTATTCATTTATGTTAAAGAGCTGCTAGTAGGATCTCATCGTTGAATCTGCGGTTACAAAATCCATGGGCCTAGAGTTCAGGTATTGTCAATCTATCATTCGATTTGTGTTTTAGATTCTCCTAAATCAGTTGTGGAAATACGATTTTTTTTCCCCCGCTTCTCCTGGATGGTTATTTAGCATAATTTAAGTTCATTTTTGAGTTAGCGTTGTGAACGTAACGGACGAACTCTGACAGTCTATCGAGCTTTAGCAATTTCGTCAAATTTCTTATTTTATTAATTTTATGAGAAGCTTCGATTTGTATTTTTTTTTCAACTCAAACGGTTCGAAATTGAAGATTTATTCATTCACTGAATAAATGAGTCAAATGACTCAAATGTCAATTGGTATAAAGTGACTAAAGTTTAAGCTATTATCATTTATGATTTGATATTTATTTTGATATTGGATTTTGTAGACCCATCCCCAGCAACGTCAACCTGCAGGAAGAAAAAGACCAGTTTCTATGGCCTTCAGACTCGTAGATCGCGGAGATAATTACGTAAAACTGGCATGGGGTGGCGTAGAGGTTGGGTGAGAATGACACGTTTTTCAACATTATCAAGCAGGTAGAATAGCCGCAAGGGTAAGCTATTTAGTATTCATTTTGATATTGGTTTTTGTAGACCCATCCCCGGCAAAGTCACCAGCAGAAGGAAAGGCCAGTTTGCATTTCAATTGAAGGTCATGGAGATCATTACATAAAAGGTGTCATACAGTGGTGTAGAGGTTGGGTGAGAAAAGGACGTTTTGCATCATTATCAAAAAGGTAAAAAAGCCGCAAGGCATAAGAGGAAGGGTGAGAAAAAGTCGTATAAAAGGCAAGAGAAAATTTGACAGGGATCAGTCGAGCGAGTATCTCCGATACGGCAACAGCTGCATTCTTCGTCGTAATATCAGTTCGGTATCATGGGTAATTTTGAGTCGGAAATCTATTCTATCTTTGTTGTTAGTTGTTCATACGAATAGTTACATTCGAAAAATAATTTCCAATTGTTTATTGCATAGTTAATTATGGTGTTGTGTTGCTGTTGGGCGTCGTATCGTTGATGTCGACCACGAGAGAAAATCTTACAAAAGGAAAGAGAAAGGGCAACAGAAGTCAATCGTGTGTGCATCTCCGACCCGGCAACAACTGCATTCTTTCGTCGTATCATCAGGTCGCAATTACGGGTAAATATTCTACGTGGAATTTTGTATCAGTTTCTATTTTTTCTATCTGATAATCTGTCCGTTATTGTTGAATATTTCATATTGTCTGGTTAACTATGCCGTCGTGCTGCTATTGGATGTTGTATCGTCGATTTCTGGGTCGACCACTGGTGTACCGATGTCTCCTGGATAAGGCGGATACCAAACTGCAACGCCGCCGCCTTACTACACAACAATATACGCAACGACCAGTTACTAAACCGAGGTTGTTACTACACCGAGGTTGCACAGTTTGGTTTACAGTTAAACCACCAAGGATCCAGATAATTACACCACAACTTGTGATGCTCCTCGAGCTACACTACCAAAGCGCTAGAGTACTACACCGAGGCTCCTAAGTACTACACCACCAAGGCACCTGAGACTACGCAACTAAGTATGTTACCCCAAACTACGTCACCGAGGCTTCAGCTTATTACACCACCAAAGCTGTCGAATACTACACAGGAGCGCCCAAGTACGATAGAAATTAGTCGAGTGAGCTTCTCCGACACCCAACACGGCAGCCCCGAAGATTCGAATAAACTTCGCTTCAAACAGTGGAACGGCAAACAGTGAAGGTGAGCTCTTTATTATTGAAATTATGTGGAACATGTACTAATGACTTTCTGTTTTACGAACAAGAATTCTACTGCAATCGCGTCGAATTGAATAGCAAAGATAACACATTTGTACGTATACACAGCACCGTTAAACTTGACATGGTTGATCGGAAAGCAAAACTTAATGATGGCGGTACCATCACCTACGACGAATGCGTGATTGCCACAGGTAAACATTTTATGCCAAACGAAATTTGTCTTAAAAAGTCTCAATGATTACACCTTTGAAGAATGTTGAATAACTTTGATAATCTTCCTGCTCGATAGTATCTAAGAGTCTATTTAAACTGCTAGCAATTTATTTCTGTGAATTAGTTCTACGAATTCCTCTAAATATGGCCTTTATTTTCTTGTTAGGTGTTAAACGAAAACCTTTTCCAATCTCTGAGCGGTGCCCTTAAAGATGTCCACGAGCACGTAGCGCTGTTCCGCAACATCGATGGCGGTAACATAGGTCGAGTTCTCCGTTCTCCTAAATATTTGAGCCAATGGACAACCGAGAAGGTGAAAGCTGAAGGTGTTAATGGCTTGCGCAAAGCTAATGTGGAGGGTGCAATTTTCGAAGACTACAAGGTCGCATTGACCTTAAACAATGGTCAAAAGGTAAACAGTTATTTCTGTACATGTTTTAGCGATGTTAATTAAAATCTAAAATTATTTCAGCAGATTTAAACTGACCATGTCGTCGCTGCTGTCGGTTGGGACGTAAACACGGATTTGACTGTTGCTTTTGGTGTGGAAATAGAGGAGAGGACATTTTGGTGGTTATTGAGTGAATACCGAGCTTGAAGCACGATCGAACGTTTGGTTGGTAAGAATCCTTGAACATTTTATTTCATATTAATTGTACTACTATGATTAAAACTTGACCAACATTGACTGCTCTAATGTTGTTGTTAGATAGTATATGAAGTTCTTGTAAAATAAGATTTTAATTATTGGGTTTGGACTTTATTTTTTATTAGACTGGAGATGTTACGTTCTTTTGTGATATCAAATTGGGTCGCTGTCGTATGGAACATGATCACCATGCTGTTGTATCAGGGCAATTGGCTGGAGAGAACAATACTGGCAAAGAAACATGGATGAAAAACTCCAGTGTACTGTTACCGAGCGCATTCTTCGTATTATCGGGTAAATATTCTGTTTCACGGAGTTTTTATAAATTATTTGTTTTTATCTGTTTGTGTACCATATTGAATATTAATGTTCAAATTATTTACCGCATAGTTGATGTGAGGTCGTGATGTTGCCGTTTGCCGTATCGTTGAAGGCTGGGTCGATCACTGGTGTACCGATGTCTCCTGGGTATGGCGGACACCAAAGCACCACGCCACCGCCTTACTACACAACGACAACATTCGCAAAAACCGGTTACTACACTGAGGCACAATATTACTACACCACCAAGGCTCCAGAGTATTATACCGCAGCTGATGCTGCCCCGAGTTACATCATCAAACGTACTACACCGAGGCTCTAAAGTACTAAAACCACCAAGGCTCTAAAGTACTAAAACCACCAAGTCACCGGAGTATTACACGTATGTTGCCCCAGCTTGCTGCACCAAGGCTCCCAAGTATTACCTAGTTCCTAGCTACTACACCGAGGCTTCAACTTATTACACCACCAAAGCGGCTGAATACTACACCGAGCCGTCCAAGTACTACACCAACAAGGCTCCAGAGTATTACACCACAACTTTTGCTTCCCCGAGCCTCTACACCGAAGCCCCGAAGTATTACTCTGCCCTAAGCTACACAACTACAACTGAGGCGGCCAAGTACTACGCAGCCCCAACTTACTACACAGCGGCTGCTCCTTCGTACTACGTTGAATCGGAATATTATACCTTGGCTTCAGTTTACTACGCCACAACCTACGCTACACCTAGCTACTATACCGAGGCCCCTATGTACTACACTACCAAGGCACCTGAGTATTATAACACTACTTACCCTGCTCCGACCAACTACACCGTAGCTCCGAAGTATTACTCCATCCCGAGTTACTACACCACTAAGGCACCTGAATATTACACCACACCTTACGCTTCTCCAACTTACTACAGGGACGCTCCTAAATATTATAACTATGTTCAGATTTGTCGGTCATATCTTAATAGTTACTAATCACTGGGAATGGTTGATCTTTAATAGGGAAATAATTTTTTTTTAAACCTGGGTAATCATTGTGTACGACTTCTCTTGCCACCTAAAAGCCTTAAGACATTGCGACGTTTTCTTATTTTGGTTGGGTCTTTCCTATTTCGCATTTTGGAGGTGACTATTGCTCTAGTCGCTCCGCATTCCGATATATTCTAGTGTTTGGACGAACTTGATTTACAGGGTAAGTTACGAAAGAGACGTACTTTCTAATGTTAACAGCTCTCTTTTTAACTTAAGTTGGTGTAACAAAAGAGTTACAGATAGTGTGTGGTTCATCATAGAAGTTTTATTTGAAGAATCTGAAGTTGATCAGTCGCTGCCTATAACTTATGTAAAACTTCAAAGTTGTAAAAAATATACAAATCGTAAACTAAACATTAATTTATTACAAGTTTTGCGACATAACAAACACAAACATTAAAAAAAATAACTTTATTGTCCCACCTCCACCCACAATTCCACCACATTTTATAATCACATACATACATACACTTAAGATAACCCGTTGACTGCCCCGGCATACAACCCGTAGGTTGCTTTCTACTACTCTACGCGCCACGTCTGAAGAATCTATGACCAAGGTGGAACTTGCCATTGCTGACAAGTCCGGGCTGACACGGTGACAGAAGAATCCATCAACGCATCGACAAGGGGGAACTAGGGTCGTATGGTGCATTGCCTAACAGGCGCCTTGCAGCAAGTTTTGGGCTGGTGCGACTTTCCGACCCCTCGGCATACCACGAGACCGAACAGCGCACGCAGCCCGTTCTAAGGAGCAGGGAAGAACAAAGGCGTGGCAACCAACAGGTTAACTAACACTAACACATATTACCAACAACAAATAATGATCCGCGCTGACACTTTGGAGATACCGGCGATGTTTTGGTGTCAATCTTCTCGACGTCTCCTCTGCATCATCTGAAAAAAGAGAAACAATTCTTATTAAGTGACATGCCAATAAAAGTTAATTAATACATATAGGTACATTGATCTGTTATTTTTGGCTCAAAACTTTAAAGGCACGCTTTAAATTGCTTAAAATCTAGCTAACAATATTGAAAACTGTACACATAACAAAGCTCACTTGCTAGTCTTTTTTAAAAAATTCCGGAAGTAAACCGGAAGTAGCCACAGCGCCTCAACCATTGAGCTGTCGTCAAATTAAACCACATATTCGTGATCTCCATGAAATTTGGGGTCGATTAGGTGTGATTTAAACGAAATCCAAAATTTGGCCAAAATCGAGAATTTTCCTGAACTATAGTTCAGGAAAATTTTCAAAACCGGAAGTACGAAAACGTACAAAACGAAACATGAACTTTACCACAAATTCGACGAGGATTACGAATATGTGGTTCTTTCGTGCGTCAGATGAATATTTAATGAACTACTGACTGAAATGAGTAAACCGGAAGTAGAAAAAAAAAGCAATTATCGAAAATTTAACAAGTGAGCTTTGTTGGGGGAATAATAAAAGTCAGTTATCACTAAATATTTAAACAAAATAACTGTCGATAAATGTTTAAAGAGATGTTCAAAGTAACAGAAACTGACTGTTTTGACAGCTGTTTAGACTTTAGACTGCAAATTATCAAAAAGCCATCTAGCGTTAGAAAAAAGAAGCGGCCAAGTAAACTTTGTTTGCGCGCAAGAAGGGCCTAATTTTGGAAACTATTACACAGACACAGTCTAACGCAACTAGACTATTGGTAGATAACCTAAGAAAATAAGTCAATTGTTGGGTACCTAGGCATAATCCCGTGGTGAGTGACTGCAGGTGTGTAACAGCGGACGGAAGCAATCTTGAAGTGGTCCAGAAACTCGCCAAGTCGCCAGTGAAGTAAAATAAATCTTGTGGATAAAAAGATGAGCGTGCGTCGCAAAGATAAGGATGGAGAAGAATTTTGTTGGATGTCCCTCTTTCTTCATGGACAAAGGTCAGCATTGGCTTAAGGATCTATTATGTACTCTGTAAAAAAAATGTATTGCATTAATGAATTGAAAATATAACAGTTAATAAAGCATTTCCATCTTTACCTATACTAACAAGCACACTGAAGTGTTCATGATAAAAAACCGTAAAAATGGAAATCACAGCAACCAACAGCCTTACTCCTTAGGTTAAGGTAAATTTCCTGATGTTAAAGAAAGTGTCATTAAGTATTGCAGTAGCGTGGTGATAGGTTATATTGTTGCTTACCTTTATCATATGGGCTAATGGTGCTGAATTTAGTAAGGCGGTTGGTTTTGTGTGGTTGGTGTGGTAGCAGTAATGGGGAAATACCTTGTCTCCATACATTTGTATTCCACGACATGAGAGCTTCACACATTAGTTTTAGGCTTTTGACAACATGATGGGTCTATTGGATGGAAAGTGACTGAGTGCTAAGTCAACTTTTTGGAATGACTGACAGTATGCATCTTGCATCTAGAATTTGAAGTAACAGTAATTGAAGGTACAGTATAAAAATAAGGAAATTAGGTCAAGATAAACCTACATATCATAAGAAGTTCAATTTGTTACATGAAATCACAGGAATATAAGTATTAATTAGCATCCAATTGTTTCGCCCATTTTGCCTCGTTTCACGATGTAAAAACAACAAGGGCGACACTAACGACATCTAGTAATGAATTTTTAAATTGGTTGCAGTCACAGCTCATTATTATTGGAGTTCTATTGTCGCGTGTGGAGTTCTACTTCTACTGTCGAGCACTGGAGTTTCTACGGGTATTTTAAATAAAATATTGGGGTTCTATTGTCGGTGGAGTTCTATTATCGGGTATTTTTAATAATATTGAAACCAACTTAGGATTCAAAACTAACTAGTGTCGCCCTTGTATTTTTCCGAACGGTCTTTTTAATAAATAAAACACCTTTAATAAAACATTAGTTTCGAAGTTTATTATTATATAATATAATAATTGGGTTTACTAACAATTGATAGATTAAATTTATTAAAAAGAGCGTCCGGTACCAACTGCAGCCAGTCAAGCAGGGGAAGACACTGCTCGACTGACTCGACCAGGGAGATTACCCGACCATGGTTAAGAGAAACCGGAAAAAGAGCGAAGAGAGCCGAGGCCCGAGGAGCAGTTATTATGAGGGCAGTGTATCATAGTAGGCTTCCGGCTTCATGACCCTCCAACAGATTTCATCGAATCATGCGCCTTGCAAGTCCACGTTCGACCAAACATCTCCCTTCCTCCTGGTTGTCGCAGCGAGTGAGTGACCACCGGCGGGCGTTGGTTAGTAGTTATTTAGGGAAACGGGGCCACTAAGGAAGGGAGCCCAGATATGCACTTGTAATATATATCTACATCTACATAATTTATTGACGAAATGACGAGTCTTGAATTTCAGCAACCTCTCCTCAGTGCTACCAATGGATCAAGTATATGGAACGGCAGCAAACGATTAAACTGAAAAAAGAATAGATTTTAATTAAGAGTCAATAACTGAACGAAACATCAAGCATTACCTAAACGCCGGTACAGGTAGCAAGAGACGATATATCGACAAAATGCAGCCGATAAAATAAGACCGACAGCCATCAGGCAACATTGACTATTTTACCCAACTGCTCAACACTGCATATACTGCATGGACACCAACGTAAGCAAATGAGTAAATGACACATTGAAGTATGATGTTGAATTGCAAGTCTGTACAAGCTCCATTTGAGGGCATGTCTCAACTGGAAAGGGACTGCAAAACCACTGTAACACCAAACAGTAACACCATATCAGCTCAAATATCAAACTGATCATGAACTCCTACAAAGCAAAAGAACATTAATGAACCAATAACATTTTGAAATGTGAAAAAAGGGTACCTATAATAAAATTTACTTAATTTAAAATTAATTATTAATTGAAATGGAAAAATAAACCAGGAAAGAATTCTATACATCTACTTCCAATGTTATAAACACTTGCAATACTGAGTGGGAATTGTTGTTCTAGTTTGATTGGAAATGAAAATTGAAAATAAAAAATTCAGTGGAAGCTGACCAACAATGTGGCTATCTTAGAACAGAAACAATTATTTGGAAGGAAGAAATATCCCTAATTTTCTACATCACATTAGAGTTGAACTTGTCAATTGAATATAAAATTACAAAAACAAACAAAAAACACAGGACTTCCCAATTTACAACCAACCAATATCAATCAAATTACCAATTCAAGAAGTCTTCCTCAGTGACACTTTAACCCAGCTTGATAAACTGCATGCAGCAGCTACAGCTCAACTTGACTCGATCACACCTTTCACCAGCTGGCTGCAACAGAACCCAGTAATGACACAACAGCCATGAAGCTCTGACTTTGTTGTGTTCTCAATTTCTGCAACAGTCGGGCAAAGGGATCTATGTCTACAACCTGAACATCAACTAATAAAACCTATTACATTATTAAAGGGAAATTGATCAAAAAAATTACTTTACCAGCTCTTAAGTGTTTCTGCACGAGATGAGACAAACAACCGTATATAGTACAGCTAATAAAAATGGCCGACATTACGGCAAAATGAACAACAGTTTCAACCAACGTCACATTATTTGACGAAGTGAAATTATATGCCAGATTGCCTGGAAATTCAGACAGAAACGTCAAATAATAATTAAATTAAAGAAATCGAAACTAGCATTACCAATTACATTTCATGGCTGAAAACTTAGATCGAAACCCCAATTCCGTAATGATTTTGGACAGCGTCTCGGAAACATGTGGCAAATAGTTCGTCCTCACGAACACGAAGACTTGCGGAGACACTCGCGTCACCTGGTGGATGGGGGATCAATCCATTTTAGCCATCTACCGACAGCCAAAAGATTCCCTCGCGATTACCACGTTTGACTGTACGGAACGGATGGACTTTCCGAATTCTGTTTCCGAAGCTTAACATCACGACTCACGAGAATTAATAATCAGATACACATCACATACAAATAAATCTGATGAGATTGCGGGAGGGAACCCTTGCACCTTAAAAGCTCGCCAAAAAGGAATGGCGATCGTAAAACTCCAAAGAAAGAAGAACTCCACCGACAATAGAACCCCAATATTCTAAATAATTTTTAAAAATTTCTTTGTATGTGACAGTAGAACTCCAACGACAGTAGAACTCTAAAGACATTAGAACTCTTTTTTAAATATTATTAAAAATACCCGACAATAGAACTCCAGTGCCCGATAGTAGAACTCCCACTACGCGACAATAGAACTCCAATAAATTCTTTAATAATTTTCATGTTCGACAATAGAGCTCTATTGAATTTTAAATGTCCGACAATAGAACTCCAACCAAAATTATTCGCATGCCCCACTCCACCTTTCTTAAAATATGCAGTGCGCTCTAGTGTCCACAACCCAACATTCGTAGCCTATACTTCACATTCTATAAACCGGTTATAGATTATGCAATATAAAATGTGTATAAACAAGTAATATAATGCTAGGTTTATAAATAGTGTGACTAATAACTTATAACCAAACTTATAACCTTATTACTATACTATAGCAACAGCTGCTATTTTACAGCAACCCGCAGCAACCGCACCGTTTAGAAACCCTTCGGGTAATTGTGCTTACGAATTTGAGCAAACTTAAGTCCTTAATAAATGCTCCTTAATTCCTAAAACGAATTGAATTTCTATGTTTGACAAATCACGCCACTTCAACACACTTTCTTAGCTTTTTTGATGCTCCGGTTCCGATACGACTGTCTTTTATGTAGACTTTTATGCTTGCTTTTATGCAGAAAGAATCACAAACCAAGAGACAGGATAAAAAATAAGTTATTGGGATTTAGATTTTAGACTTCTCTTTATCGTCAGTTCATCACGCAGCTAAAAGTCTACCAGGCTGGTGAAAAGTCACAAATGTAACCAAATTAAGGAACGTGTGGTAGGGAACGTACTGCTGGCGCGTTATCAGAGATCCAGTTGATTGCGATCTTTTCGGTATCAATATGCCATGTAATGAATTTAATTTAAACTTACCAACCAGGCAGCTACTATTTAAACATGAAACGTGAACCTTGTTCGTTGATAGCCTCAGAAGCCCGGAGGGAACCTGGCGACGCAAGTCGCCTAACACAATTTTGAATCAGATTTCGCAAGTTACTGTCAAAACGGTAAACAGATTTCACGGTTCACCATCGTATTTTGCCACGAATAAAAGAGTGAACTTTGACGTTAATCAGTTAAGTTTCTATTGAAGTGAGGGAAGGAAACAGTAGATCTATCGTTATTTGGACAATAAAATTCAATATACTAAATGGTATCTTTTACACGTAACGTTACAAATGGAAAATCAACAATAAATAACAGGAATAGACCGGACCTAAACATTATAAAACTGACTAGCAGTGGACGATTGAATTTCTATTTGGCCCATTTTGAATTGGAGTTTCTGAAGCCATCGCAGTAGCCAGCCTTCCAAATGTGTTTCCAGTCCTTCGCATACGCCACCGCCACTTGATGCCGTACCAGTGTTGAGGGAATAGCCCTCCACACAGGCCTGTAATCGGACCTGCAAATGTACAGGTAGCTGCGTCTGCAAGTAAACACAATTGTGATATTCAAATTTATTGGCATTTTGACGCGGTATAGGTATGCTAATATAGTTTATGTCGTACCTGAGAATTCTGTGCCTGTAGAACTGGTGTCCAAAGAGGTAACAAGAGTGATAAAACAGACGATTTGCACTCTGACAGTGCTTCCATCAGACTCAAGAAATGTAAATTGACCATTTCAGTCAGCTACAAAAGAAGCGTTATTAAGAAAATAAGATGTATTTCAATTTTTGTTAGGTTTTTTTGCTCACCACTGATGAGTGCGCCACCAACTGTAATACGGAAGGAGTAATTTTGCTCCAGAAATCTACTAGAACGTTGAAAATGGTAGCTTGCTGCTCTGCGTTAGAATTATTGCCCAACTGGCCAGCCATGAACTCCAAGTAAATGGTCCAAAGCTGATAGATATGATGGCAAAATTTATGTTTTAAGTGTCAATATTCCAATAAAAATTGTAAACAAACTTGGCAGAGCAGGAAGGCATGATAGAGAGATGACATGTGAAGTACGGACGTTTTCGACTGCTCCGCGAAACCAGCTAATATACCCTGAATGTGATCGGCCAGCGAACACGAGACTTCGATTGGTAGCGGCAAACAAGGATTAGTTGTAGCGCCTACTATAGTTTGAAAAATACAATGACTGGATGTGTAAACAAAAATACAAAAAAGACGGTGATTCATTATTACTTGATACGGAAAGTGGTCCATTAGAATGTGTGTGAGTAACCAAAGCTGTATGTTGCAATGCCCCTAGTAAGAGCCAAGACAACAATCTCACATGACAAACGCACTCCAGAAACTCTCGCGGCCTGTAAAATGATATTCGTCAACACATTTTACAAATAGAATATGTTTTTTAAACAATGGTACCCTTGCTGGATGGAGGATGGCGGGTTCAATAACCAGGGCATGTAACGCTGAAGGCATTTGTTATCCTTGCCATTTCCACGAACGACTTCCAATGCCAAGAGTTGGGCCATTCCGGCTTTGACCGTTCCGCCAAGAGTATCTTCATCTAAACCGGGACCAGGACTCATAGCTCTGCTATTGCTCTTCAATTTGCTAAGCGTATGAACGTCGGCCAAAAAGTCCATAATATCGCTAAAGTGTGGACGGATGCAGTCAAATGCACCCGTGGTGCCAGCGCCTGCAGATCCATCCGATCCGGATAACTTGACAGTGTTGGCACCGCAATCCATTTCATCCATTAGCAGGCAATGGGGTGGCAAAGTTCCTCCAGCGTCCTAATTAGCAAAGCCAACATATAACTATGAATAAAATCGTTTCAAGTTTTTGCTTTTTACTCACTTGCAAGGTGAAATGCACCAAAATGATCAAGGTAGAATCTGGAAGACTTGATTTTAATTTCATTACCGACACTAGTTCATCGACGAGCGTCCTTGTCAACATGTACTTTTCTCGATCCTGCAATAGTACAGTTATCCACCAAATCATTTTCAAGATTTCACAAACATCGTAAATTACCTTGTTGAAGGACCGGAAAGCCAGGTGACAGAGTTCCACGAGATGCTTGTAATCAAAGCCAGCCCAATGTTGGATGATATAGAGCAGGATCTTGGCGAAAGAATCAAGTATGCTGCCACGAGATGGGGCGAGTTGAAGTGCTGCCACACGGTTTGTGCTGCCCATAATTCTCAAAAGCGAATTGCTGTGAATTGGATTGCCATTCAGCAGCGGTAAGACTAAAATGAGTCGCGTACAGAAGATTTCCAGCTGAGCGAATAGGGGGGTCCAAATCTGGGCACTCAATTCGAGCGGCGGAAGACACTCGATATAGCAGGCCACATTGGGCAACATCATGGCGATCTGGGCTGGCGACAACTGTTTTTGCTCATTCAGTGACTCGAGCAACAACTGGAGCGGTGCCGCCGGAGTAAGTTCAACGAAATCCGTCAACGCCGATGCCATCGTCTTGAAGAAAGACTGCTTCATCTCTTCAGGCACTTGAGTCTGGAATAATTGGATGAAGACCTTGTTCGGTGTGAGCTGATGCAACAAGCAGCGGAGAAATTGGCGAGCAATCGCACCAACTTCACCGGGTACGTACAAATTGCTACCCATTTGCCAGGTATATGTCGTACTTCCCGCCCACCTGTTGGTTCAAATTTTAAATCTTAGCTTCATATCATGTTAATTTCATAGCAAATAATTATTAAAAATTGAAGTACTTTGCGTTACAGCGGAGAATTTCTGGTAGCATAGTAGCAGCCAAAGCAGGCTCGCGATGAACGAATGTCGATATAATGACGATACATAATCCGAGTTCTTCTTCGCTGAATTCTTCAAATGGTGCGTTGCATTTGGAACAACGGTGACACGCCACTTCGTCACCGACGCGAAGACAGCTCTGTTTCATGGGCGTATGTACTGCGTGATTGACAGGGGCTGGATGAGGTGCTGGGGTTTCAATCTGAGGCTGTTGTTGCTGACGGTTTGATTGTTCGGTGGATAGAAACGGAATTTCGGGACCCATGGTTCCCATAGAGATGCCCATTTTTCTCTGTCGAGTTCTGACTCCCGTAGGTGTCGCTGTGGCTGCTGCTGCGGCGGCAGCAGCGTCCGCTGCATTGACCTGACGGTGCGAAACAATTGTATGGGCTTCATAGACACCCGATGGTTGTCGGACACAGGCCGCCAGCGATACTTCTGACGCTGCAGTGGCGGCATTCGGTTCTTGTTGTGACATTTCTGAGAGAACCTGTTGATAGAAAAGACCCAATGATTACATAAAGATAAAACTCGTCGAAGAAAATATTTACCTCAACTTCAGCAAGTGAATCTCGATCCCAATCAGGATCCGGCCGACTACTCTTGGGACTCTCAGGTATAACTTCAAGTTCTATGCCATCAACGTCAGTGTCAATGTCACATTCACTAGAGATACTTCCCGTCAACTCACGTCGGGACGTCAATGTGACGTTTGATTTCTGTAATAGCGGAAAAAGAAATCAACAAATAATTCGTCATCAACGTATTACAGATGAGATTTACCGTTGCAACTTGTAGCTGAATTTGATGTTGAATTGTAGAGGAGCCCCAGACCAATCCAGCTATGCCAAGAACAGCTCCTACGCCGTGTCCAATGACATTTGCTCTTCCTAAATAAATCAATTTAAAGCATAAACATTTAAAAATCTTTCAGCAAATCGCTGTTCCTTAAATAAAAACCTTTTAGATCTGTTGGATCAATTGGAGTTTCTACTTCCAAAGAGCCCTGACTCTGGTCTCTCATTCTCATAGTGGCAGTTGAAGAAACCCCATGGAGTTGATGCTGCGCTGTCGATGGATGGCCGTGACTTAAAGTGGCCCCAATACCACCGTAGCGATAACAGCGATGGTATTGAGATTCCAGAGTGTTGAGAACGATCCGGATGATGCTCTGCACTAGCGGAGCTAAATTCGGTTGGTTATAACGATACTGCAATAATACAGAAGAAATATTTAATAAATTTGGCCCAATCTTTTTCTTTGTAAATAAAACAAACAAACCTTATAGAGGATTACTAGCACTGTTTGTAACCACATCCGTCGAGGATGAGTTTCCAAATACCATAGGGAATAGGTCGGTTTGTAGGCTCTTTGTGGAGTCGTGCCGTTGTGTCGATCGTTGACGCTAAGTAATTGAAGGAAATTAAATAATTTCAAAATTGATCAAAGGATGGTGAACTTACTTATTCGAAGCTGCTGCAGCAGCTGATCCGGAAGCGAAACCAACGCTACTCATGGATCCGTGAGTTGTGATGGGCACACCAGCTTGCCCATGACATTGTAACCACGAATTACCTCCAGGGCCGTTGTTCTTTGACGGCGGGGCGGGACAGAAAATCATCAAAGATAACGTCATCGGCAGAAGATTGGCCCCGATAGCTAAATTACGATCCAGAACTTGCGGAAGAGCCGAGAGAAAGGCGTTGAAAGGAGCCGATGCTCTGAGTTTCTGTGGTGTCAAACAGAAAGCTCTTTCGGTGGGTCCGTAGCCCAGCAAAAGACTTAAATGTCGAAGGACCAGGTTCTGAATTTGCGATTGGAACTTGTCGTCGCTCAACTGGGCGAGATCTGGCTGCGCCAGGAATTGCATCAGCGTAGTCAACAGTAAAGAGTGGGTTTCACCATCGTAGTCGTCCAGTTCCGAGCAACGTTGCATGAAGAGAGCAACGTAGGCTTCTTCTTGAGACGCTTGTTGGTTGTTCATCCTGTCGCCACCGAGAGCGCCCCTGGATCGCATCAACTTCAACTGGGCTGAAGAACTTTGTCGGCTGTAACTCTTGGTCACTCCGTGCTGTGGGTGATGAATGGGCGTAGACTTTCGGCGATTGAAGCGATGAGTTGACAGGCTCAACGACCGCATCAAGCTCCTCGGTTGCTGTTGAGTTGGCGAACTAGACCTGCTAGGAGCGTAGCGCTTGATGGCCTCACGAGCTTTCTGCAATTTCTTGTTGAAGCTTTCGTTTGACATGTGACTGGACTTGAGATCACGCGGTTCAATCAATTCCCCGGCCCGCTGCAAGCTCAACTGGGCTTCCAAATACAAAGCGTCGAAACGATTGAAAAAGAATTTCCACGAGATGATCTTGCGTTTGGTCAGCCAAGGGTGATGATGCAGGGCCATAATCGAGTGCAACAACAGAGGCCTGTCGCTAATGAAACTGTCAAACTGCTGTTCCATACACCAGACGAGTAGTTTAAGCGATCCATCGTGCAAGCTCTCAAGGAGTATGGTTGCCCGGTTGGCTACAGCTGTGTTGATATCGTCCATTGATGAAATGAGGAAACAAAAGGCGTTGGTCAGGATCGACTGTAAAATGGAACTCTGTTTGACGGTGGGATCGTCCAGAAATTGGCACACCAACATCATCCGCTCCACGGATGAAAAGCGAGTCTTCCAATCGCGCGAGTGGAAATCCGATTCCATAATTTTCCAGAAAACATCCGATCCACCAGGAAGAGTGAGACAGTGCAGCAAGAGAGAGGCACACGTCTGGGCGACGTGCGATGTTTGACTCTCGAGGAGATTCCAGAGCTGGGCCACGGTGAGATTTTCTTGAACCCAGAACAGGAAGCCTGGATGCTCGCGACAGGCGGATTTACTGAGCACCTCGCAGTGTAGACAAAGGATTTCGACGCAGCGGAGTAGATGTCGTTGAGTGTCCGGTCGGATCAAGTGGTAGAGCTCTTTCAGGAATCCGTAAATGAGTTGGAGGTGATTCGGCAATTCATCCAGCGCAAATCGAAATTTGCCGGCGGTCGTCACCCAATATTGTTGATTCGGCTGTTGATGGTCTGGATGATCCATGTGGTCTGAAGGATCGTCCGTCAACATGCTCGGCTGAGCTACTTGGGCTTTGCAGCCGGCCACTTCCATTTCAGTGCAAGTCACAGCATTGGCTACAGCTAAGCAAAAAAATCAAGTTAAATCTTAAAAAATCAAATGTTTAAGTTTAAATACCTCTGAGGACTCTTTCTGATGGTAGGATCGGCGCCAGATCTAACTCGGACACGGTCTCCATTTTGGCCGTTCTGACTTCGCCCAGTTGTAATACTTGTTGTTGTTGTTGTTCTTGATAATAAACGGTTGATATAGCCTCTTCCGGTTTGTTTGTCTGCTGTTCACCAGGGCTGGGTTGCTGTTGTTGCTGGACTGACTGGGCAGCGGCCATCTCCACGCAATTCTCGAGCTCTTCGAAACACTCACTAACGACAGCCGCGTGCAGTGGCGAGTAGAAAGCAATCAACTCCTGCGCCAGCTGATACCACGATGTCAACAGACTACACATGTAGCAATCAGCCGACGTGCAATTATGCAGCATGCATTGCCGGACGTGAATCATATCTTTCAAAAGCGTGAGGCAGTGCTGAGCGAGCGGCGCTCCCGTCAATCCCCCATTACTAGGCTCCTCTTGGACTTCCAGTTGCTCCAGTAAAATGTCTAACATTAGGACGTGACAGGCCAGGCTCTTCTCCGGAAGACTCAGAGGCAACTCGGATGACGAAACACTTTGATTCGATACGGGAGATAACGGTCGAATTTCCTCCATATCTATTCGAATGATAAATGATTGATTAGGGTTTTGTGGTGCACCTAATAATGTAATGAAATGCGAAACGAACCGAAATTTGGGATTTCGTTGTCGGTGTCCAGTTTACTCGTGTTGACTCCCTCCTGGAAAATGTTGACCAGGAGATCGATGGGGACAACAATGTGCAACGAGGAGAGAAGCTGGAGCCAGTTGAGTGTTTGTTGTTGAACACGCAGATGAGTTCCACGGAAGCGGACAGCCAGGAAACGAAACATTTGTTGGGCATCGAATCCCAAAGGGCTCATACTCGAGTCCAGTAATTTGCTTTGAGAATAAGAAAATATGAATGTTTAAACGAACCAATTTCAAAATAGGGTCAATCACCTTAAAATAATTCGGAATTCTATCCACTCATCGGATGGCACAGTGGTGACCATCGATTCCAGCCAACGGGGTACAATGTCATTCCACAAATCGACGGTGATGATTTCGTAAGGAACGAGACAAAAGAGACGGTTGAATCCTTCCTTAATGTGAACGGCTTTCGGACAATGACCCGTGTCCCAACTGCCTCCCACTCTCGAGTATGAAGCCGGCCAGGGCATCAAACAGTCGAGCAGAACGTCCAGTTGGTTTTCCTGCGCCTCGACGATCCATTCCCGAAGCATTTCCGATTTGAGTGGCTCCAGTACGCTTCCGGCTTGATCTATAAAGACAGAAAACATCAAATGAATGGCCAGGGCCATTTGAGATTGTCATATAACTCATCAGTTGATTATTTACCATCGGTGACGTGAGCCGTAGTGTCGAACCAGTGAAAGAGAGCGCCTATTAACCTTCCGATGATGGATTTGGCTGCTTCGGGCACGGGCCGGCACACGGCCGTCAGAAGCCAGACGCCGTAGCGACTGAGCAATCTTCTCTCTTCCAATCCGAACGAGTAAATCGTATCCAAATCTCCACAGAGCCAAAGTCCAGCCCGAGTGAGTCGATCGTTGCTCTCGCTACTTCGTTCGAAGCTGTACGGCTGGGCTTCTTTCAGGAGACTGACGACGGCATCTACCGTGTAACTCTGCATCTCTGGCGACATCTCCCAGGCCGATGTCAGATTGCAGTGGAAAATGTGGTCGCCTCCGCGCCGGTTGTTGTGCCGGATCGAGTGACACTGGGCGCAATAGCGTATCGGCCGTCTGTCATTATAACTGGTGCAGCTGGACGAGAAGCACGACACGCTGGCCGTCTTGTCCGTTGAACGGCAACTCTGCAAGATAAATAGAAAATTTAGTTCACATAATAAAACAAGAAATCAAATCATTTAATCATTACCGTGTTATCGCACGTAGCGGCAACTTGGAGCATCGGCAAAAGGAGTTCCACAAGCGGCTCAAAATGTTGTTGTTGATTGCCATTGGAGGACAAGTTAGCGGGCGGTTCCAAGCGTTTGATTTCATCAGCGCAAGTAGCGCAAATCACCAAGAGGGGTCCGTTCTCGTTATTGCTCTGCTGGACAACGGCCACCCGATGATCCAGACAGAGTTTGATAGCTTCGGCCGCTTCGCCGCTGCTTTGGCACTCGTCTCGTTGACACATGACCGGCTTCCAACCTATAACGGGTGTGGGTGTGGGGGTACATTGAACTATTGATTATCATTTGAAATGAATCCGCGCACCGAGACTCTCAGCCGGCGCCATCAAATTTGTGAGCGTAGTCAATTGACATGTACGAAAAACTGTTAAGTAGTCGTAAAAGTTTGAATAAAAAAAGGCAATCATTATCAAGAACGGCACTTACCATTGAGAGCGAATCCTAAACATTTAAAAAATGGCGCGCTCTCGGTCACGGCGCGGAATATGGAAGACATCGAACAAACCATCAAAAAGCAAGAGAAGAGAGACGTGCAAGACAAGTCGAAGGATAAAGAGAGAGAGAGAGAGAGAGAGAGAAAGAGAAAGATTTGTAGTATAGTTTGTTAAATTGGGAAATTATCAGAAGAAAGTGAAGACATTAAAACCAAAAAATTAAGAACCAACAAGGCCAAGAAAGCCACACATTGATTTAGATGGGAATAACTGCTGCTCAGCATGTCCAATTAGTTTAGTTTAGTTGAGTGTTTGTGTTATTTCTGTGCAGTGTTGTGTTTAGATGTTTTTTTAATGATCATCCTTAATCCAGCTGAAACCAAACACCCACACTCGGCACGGAAAACACGCACACGAAAGAGAGAGGAGCCAAGATTTGAAGGAAATAAAAACAAAGGCGATAAGTCACGAGAAAATCAACCCAAAACACGCACGCACACGCAAAAAAAAAAAAAAAACTGGAAGACTGGTCCAAGAGTTAAAGGGCGATACCGTTGAATTTCGTGTTGACGCCGCGCCGATCGTACAGCGTGGGATTTAACGACGGCCAATAGTAAAATAAGAGGTGGGCGCCGGGCACGCGAGCCTTCAATGTCCCATGAGCGATAATGCAGAGTAAATCCTTAGCCACATCCGGTTTAAGTGACATGAGCGTCTCCATCAATTGGCAGTGGTGAGCTAAACATCGATTCAACAGATCCAATTTCACGAGTTGTTTTCGATTGATTTCAAATGTATAGCGGACCTGTATTCGTCGTGTACTGGAGAACGGCCATAATAATTCCGGGAACGGACGGCTCGATCACGTTGAATACGCCGTCTGCTGGCGGAGTGCCTGGTTGAAAAAATAAAAAATGAAAATGAAAATATCTGGCGGATTGATTTTTCGTTGGCGGAATAAATCGATTATCGATCGAAATAGCAAACCCATGGTGAGCGGCAGGAGGAAGGAGCAGAGGACCTGAACGATGTAGCCGTGAAGAGAGCTGGGCATGTGAACGATAGACGAGGCAACCAGACTGGGCAGATTATCGATTAGATCCTGTTCGAGGAACGGCATGACGCATAGGATCGTGCTGATCAGCGCCTGGCCCAGCACTTGAAGACAGGAAAACGCCGACAACCAAAATCCCGCCACATAGTAGTACAAGACACACAATCAGATGAGAGAGAGAGAAAGTTGGCCGATAGGCCGTCTGATATTCAAGAGAGAGAGAGAGCCTGTCCAATGGATTATTGGGCCGACAAAGTCCCAAAAGTCAATTGTGCACATACCATCGACTCCGGTCTGAATGAGCGGAGCCACTTCCAGCAGCTGGATCAAAACGGTGTAGAGGCCCTTGTAATCGAGGCTCGGGAATAGGGCCATGCGTTTGGTGTTGCTCTCCCGGTTGTACACCATGACGAGCGGGAAATCCGGCACATCCTTCAAGATTCCTGCAACACACATCGATCGAAGGTGAAATAAACCAGGGTGGATGAAAAGAGTTGGGGCCATATTAACATACCGAGAAGCGTCTGCGAGAAGTATTTGAGCGTATTGGCTACATCGTGACCGGATGGCGGTGAGCCGGAGCTGTTGAGCAGTCGAAGTTGATAATCGTGCAAATTTCTCACCTTGGCAGCGACTGTTTCATTTCAAAACACGACATCAATCAATCGAGAGCCTCACACAAGTCAGTTAAACAAACTCAAGACAAGGTGGTTCACAAAATAAACACACAAGAGGAGACTATCAAATTTTGGGTTTGAAACGATTAATAAGTGGCAAAGTTGATGAAAGTCCAGTGTGCGGACCAACTGTCTGTACTGTATATACTTATATACATGGCCGGTGCTGGGGTTGGTAGTAATTATCTAAGGAATTTCGAGAATTGGCTTCAACTTACATGTCGCTGCTCTCGTGGCCATGTTGTCGGTCGCCCGATAACAGACACGGGATGAAACGGGTCGATGATTGTTCCTTGCGTTCACAGACTCCCGACGGCCGTGTCGCTGTGGCTTTGCCTCCCGCCAAATGCGCATGTCCCGCGTCTGCGCCATCAGGACAAATCTTATCTCATTCTGGCGCGCAACATTCGAAATAACAAAATCAAATCAATTTCAATTTCAATGGATGTGTAAGTATCAATCGAAAAGAGGCCAAAAGTCACGTTTCGATGGCCAGTTTATTTGGCGCAGGAGGAGGGAGTGTCGAGTGTGTGTGCGTAGTCCCGCAACGTCGACTACACATATCAAGCTCTTATTATAGCCCATTGTGCGAGGAAGGGGGGGGGGTATCGCATATCCGGGTGAGCAACCTCCCCGTCCGAATGAGAGAAACAGTCGGAAAATGCAGATGAGAAATGCAACGAGCTGAAAACCCCAAAGTGCTGCATGGTCCGTCCGTTTATGTTTCAGCAGCGTCGCCAAAACATTCGCAATGGGCCAGCTGCTGCTGCTGTTGGCTTGAATAGCGTCGTCGTCGCTATTATCATAATAAGCATCCAGCAGCTTTACCTACTACGATATACTCGACACACAGACCAGTTGAGGCGACAGCAGCCGACCAGTTATCAACAACAACAACACACAAAGTTCAAACTGCGACTGTGTTTCTCGCTCCGCCATTCTTATGTAAACAGCCAAGTGTCTGACACGGACCATCCAGACGCTGCGCCGTTGGTGTAGCAGCAGTAGTAGCAATTTGTGAATTATTTAGTTAGAATCCCGAAATAAAATCTTCAACAGATGTCACTGACCTCTCTCTCTGCTGGCTGTTGCCATCGTTCGGCGGGGGTTGGCTGGGCTGGGTGGGTGTCTCGTTGGCGCTCGCAAAAGTTTCTTGGCATTGAATCGCGAGAGAGAGAGAGATGATGTGACGTCATCGTGACACGCCGCTAGGTGGCACCAGAGTGGAATAACAAATTTTTTTTTTTTCAAAAACAAAGCAACAAGAGAAAATAAAAAGACCCGAGAGAGAGAAATCTTGGTGAAACAAAAAACAACTCAAATTCCCGGGAGGGAATAAAGCGCTTCTTAACGTGCGGGTTTTCGTCAGTTTAGCACGCGGCATCATATCGCACGTTCCCCCCCTCCTTTCAAGCGAATAAGTCATTCTGACTTTTCTCTCTCTCTTTTTTTATTTTTAAATTTCGGGAGAGAGGTGCTAATTAATAATCACTCCACACACACACATTCATCAACGCTACAATCAACTAATCAACTATTAGGAGAAATCGAGTTTTAAAAGAAACATTCGCCCGCATCTTTTAATTTCTAGAGAGAAAAAAACCAACAAAACAACCGCGACATGATTCGATTATCATCGTCCGTCACGGTGTTTCTCATCATCACGATCCCGCACCTCGTCCTGGCCAGCCCGCTAGACACATCAGTCGATAATAGTCATCACCTCATGTGGCAGGTACCATACTGTATACTTTTTTAAATAGTGTGCGTGTGCAGTAGTTTGTGTCAAATGGCCATTTGAGTTACAAATGTTGGGTGCAATCATTTATTAGACGCTTTGAGGGAGGAGGTGGCCGTTGGTCAGAGTTGGCAGTCGGTGACGGCTAATAACTGATTCGTACTAGACCGCGAAGAATGTGACGCAATTTTTGACATGTAGCTTTTCAGGGTGCCGGGGAGAAGGGGGGGGGGGGGAAGAAATAATATCAGTAGAAACACACACCTAGACCCTTTAACTAGTACGACGTGCGGAGAGCCTCATCGGTTAAGTTATTTGGATTTCTTCTTGTTGTACATTTGGTCGAAAAATAAATAAATATTTGAGCGAGTCGCGAGAGAAAAAAATTAAGACAGAAAAAATAAACTGCCACGCTCCAAGCGCCCCCGAGCACTTTTAGCGCGCGGATGTCATCAATTTGAAATTTTTTTTCACAAGTTAAAAAAGAACTTGACGGGATCAACGAACTCGTTCCTTCATTTTCTCGGACATTTCAAATGGATTGAAAAAAACAAAAAAAAAATGACTCGGACCAACGCGAGGAGAAAGTTACAACCGCGATGAAAGATACAAATCAAAAGGCTTTTAAAAAAGAAAATTGAACCGGACGGGACAATTTTCTTAAAGATGTGGCGTATGTTTTTTAAATTTTTTCCCCGACACACGTATATACACACACAAGAAGCGGGCGGAAGGCGTGAGGGGGGGGGGGGGTTGAACGAGGACGCGAGATGGCCGGAAGTTGGAGAGTTTTGACAAGACGAGAAAATTAGGACGGGGGATGGTGGCGGGGAGGAATAATATATAGCCGAGAGCTGTGAAATGAAATGAAACACGCCGAACGTCGTCGTGAATGCGGAATGCTGTCGTCGGATGCCCAAGAAAACTGAAACGCCACGCATAGCGATCGCATCTATGCGCAAGCGGAACTCTGTGCAAATTGATGGATTCTTAAACCGAAGTCACGACCGGAGTTTTCACAGAAGATTTCGTCGGCCGTCAACCCAATTTCCAAACCAACGACGTCGCAAAAAGCCCATTAGACTTGTTTAGCTCGAAATGATTCAAAGTTGATAGTCATCTGTCTCTATAAGATATTCCAGCCGATGGGAGGAGAGAGATGGGCGTCCATTCAAAGGCTAGTCGCTCCGCTTATGGGGAAAAGTTATTTCCGAACTCGGCACAACTATCAGACGACCATCAATCAGAAATAGTCACAAAAAAGATCAAATTAGGAGAAACATGTTTTGTGTGGGGTCCAACCGGTTGTCGGAAAACATGGCGACACACAACTGACAACAAGTTTCCCATCCATGTCCATCCAAGCAACTCCCAAGGTAAATGATGTTGAGGAGATTGTCTCGACATTTTCAAGAGAGAAACCGCCCAGCTTTGTCTGATGAGCTCCAGAATTAACCCGACAACCGGAATATCAGGTCTTTTGCCGACCGACCGACCCGAGCATCGGTATAAACGCGTACCTCCCGAACAAAAATAAGATGACAGCCGAATAAATAAAAATTCATTTTAAACTTTCTCTTTTTTCTTTTTCTTTTTGCTACTGTTGATGAGGAAATTTTCACTATGTACTGGAATCTGAAACCCGGATCAAAAACAAAAAGTGTAGTTACGGATGCTTGCGTCAGGCGTTGGATTTCATTTCGTGACATGGCGGAAATTTGCATGCATTTGCATTTCTCGTCTGTTGTTTCGTTAATTTCGCACTGATGGGAAAACCCGCTGAAACGGCAGTCGTTGGCAGTCGTTCCTTTCGGTTATTATTTGAACTTTATTACGAAAGCGTGCTGAATCAACAAAAGGAGATGACGAAAAAAGAAAAGAATAAATATTACGTGGGCGGGAGTTCCTCCCGCTGCTGCCGAGTTTCTATAGCCTCCCACACGCGTCGATTTAATTTTAGTCATTTCCACCCACCATGTCTTTTAATATATACGAAACAAAGAAATAAGTCAAGAAAAGATTCAATAAACGTTAAAAAGAAAAAGATCGAAAAGACCATCAGACAGACGTATAACATTCACCCCCAAATGGGCATTCCCCCGTTAACAACGGCAGTGCATTGTGTATGTGACAGTTTTCAATTTGGTTTTTTTTTAGAGCGTCGAGGACGACCTATCGGCCGAAATGGAGGATTACGTCAACGACAACCCTGTCATCGAAGTGGACGACAGCGGAGTGCCCGTCTGCCCTCCAGTGGTCTGAAAAAGAAACAATTTCCCAAGTTACGCCAAGTTATTAAAACTTTTTTTCTTTTTCGGTTTCACGTTTCACACCAGGTAAACCATCCGCAGGCTTGTTACGCCAAGATTTGCCGTTCGGATATCGACTGTCTCGGTGGCAAAACCGAGCGCGTCTGCTGTTACAACGGGTATACACAACTAGCTATAATGTCGTTTGTTAGAGATGGTAATAACACGAAAAACCCAAAATTTGAATATTCACGGTAGTTGCATCCGAACGTGCATGATCAAAGTGAAACCGCCGCCCTTCTTTGATTACGAGGACACCCACAGCGATTCTCATCACCAATCAGGTGAGTGTTTTAACACGTCCATCAATCATCCGACAGGCAAATGAAATGATCCCTTTTTATATTTTTGCGGGAATTTCGAATAACGAAATGGGGAGGAAAAATCCCATCATAACTGGATGAGGAAAATGGCGCCGAATTCACTCCCGTCGCGTTGTCGTTAATACACTTTGTGTGTGTGTGTGTTTGGATAGTCATTTTCCACGTTTGAGACGTTGGATATGCATCCCCCACCGCCGGATTCGTTTCACTGCGGCGGCACGCGTGAGAACAAAAAAACGGGAGAACTAGACAAATAATAAAAAAAATTTCTACAAGAGAAAATGAAAGGAAAACTCATCACGCTTGGCTGTTGGGCCGAGGCCGAATTTCATCTGGCGGCATCCAGGCAGCAGGAGGGGGGGGGGGGATTCCAGGCATAATGAATTTAATGACGATCGTAAACAGATAATAATCCGCCGCGTCGTCGGGTTTTCTTATTATATTTCGGGCTTCTGTTTTTTTATTATTTCGAAAAAAAAACAAACCCAAACGGCTGCAAAGCGAAACGAGACGAGCGTGTCAAGGGTGTCTGAATGCGAGTCGATATTTTGAAAATCTAACGAGACTGGAATCACACAAGGAAGTATCTAGAAACTTGTAAGGTAATAAGAATAGGACATGAATGAATCACACAATATTAGCGGTCAGCATTTGCTCTGTGTGTGGGGGGGGGGGGGCTTCATTCAATTAAAACGCCGTCAATTCACATCCGGTACTCGTCTTACGATTACCCAAAAAAAGGAACATTACGCACACACAAAAGAAATCCGTTTTTTTATTTTTATTCTTCTCTTTCTCTGTGTGTGACCAATTGAGCAATAACATGAAAAGACGACGACTTTTCTTGGGAAGTTTTTTTCTATTTTTTTCCAGTTATTTTTTTTTTTCATATTTTGTTGTTTCTCAATAGAAAGTTTTTGTGTACCGCTGGAACACAATCGGCACTCGAGTCTGACTTGTTCTCTCCCAGCTCTTTTATTCTTTACTTAATAATGTATTCCTTTCATACTCAGAAAAACCAACAAAATGGACGTGCGTGTTCTCTAAATGCATGGGAGACAATGATCATTTTTTTGTTCCCTTTTTCTCTGCCATTTTCTATTGTCCTTTTTTTGCTATGCATTATGTTTTGATTGTTTCGATGTCCGACTCCGATTCCATTTTGTACTTATTTATAAGCATTCGTTTGTTTGACAGATGTCGGGATCGGTCAAAATATCCGAGCCGGATCGGCGGAAGTGGCCGAATTCCAGCGACCGGCGATTGTGTTGACTCTACCGGGCGGATGCCACCTCACCCAGGAGCAGTACGACACTTATCAGAAATTCCAAGTCTCTCCCAACGTTCGACAATGGTAAATATTATAGCCCCCCAGGAAAACTTCTAAGCCGAAATACTTAACAAATAAAAACAAGGGGAAAAAGAGAAACACGTGAACAGCAGAACGAGAAATAGAAATAAATTATTTGTTAAGGAATGTTATTCCTTTCCTTAGATGCCTATCCATCACTCACTAGTCTGAACGACTGGGGAACACACAAGAAAAATTTTTGGGACTTTTTTTTTTATTTCATTTTTTAAAAAAGAAAGGAGAAAAAAAAACCTTGATCTTATCTTTTTTTTTCTTTTTTCTCCCTTAAAATATCAAAAAGTTACTGCCTGGCGGGGGACGTCTTTTGCCAAATCAATCCGAAGGCACCTTGATCGATGAGCGGAGCAACATTTCCTTCGTTTTTATTTTTTATTGTTATTATGATTCCCCCCACTCCCTTTTAATTCATGCCATACTTACACATATCCGTCATATTCATAAACGACACACAAACTCGCATAAACAGTAAAAAGACAAAAAAAAAATGGAAGAGAAAAAATGTCAAACAGGTAAAATATCTCTACTATATATAAAAATATAAATTTGTTGTATATGTTTCCTATATATGTCTAATCCTTGAGAATACACACACACCCGGAGTGGTAAAGTCTCAAAAAAGAATCGAAAAAGTTGAAAGAACCCCAGAAAAAGTTCAAAGGTCAAAGCGACTCTGGCAGAGCGGCTCAGCCGGTGGAACAAACAAGACGTACAACCCACAAGAGAGACACACACAGCACACACTACACACGGTAAAAAATAAAGAAACCCCCACCTGGCCGAACAAGAATAAATCCCCCCCTTTCTCCTTCCAAGTAAAGGGAGACATTCCAGAAATCTGTTGAACGATCTTGAATAAAGCTCAGACAACAACCAATGACTAAATAAATTTGAAAAACAAAACAAGAACCCCGCGCACACACAACACACACATGGAAAAACCGACGCAATCGATAGGTATAGATGTACACCTATTATGTACAAGCCATACAGAGTCGGCATTCCTCCGACATATTCCACACACACACACACAGATGATGGGAGAGAATACGGGGGTTAAATATATTCGGCCAAAAAGAAGAAAAAGATAACGAGAAAGAGAAAAGTTGTTTGTTGGGGTTTTGGGCCCCCCCTCGACGCCAGTGACTTTTCCTTCATCTCTTTTGTGCCCAGTGCTCCATGTTTCTCTCTATCCTTGTTCGCCTTGGTATCCTATACCTTTTGGGAGAAATTTTCCGTCTACCTGTGAGGGACTCGGCGCTTTCTCGCTCGATTTCCAGCGTATCTCTTTTTTGTTCCTGGCTGCTGGCCGACAACGTAGTTGGAACCCGCAGGCAATCCAACTACACTCGCAGCCATTCCAACTTTCCCAGCTAAAATTCAGTCGCTGCCACACTGTCATCGTGAAAACTTGCAACGGATGAAACCTAATGACAGGCGGTGGCTCAAAAATAACAAACCAGCCTAACCCAAAGGATTATCTCAAATATTGACCGCCACACCCACATAATTGAAGAAGAGGCGAGGCCTTCAGAGTCACGTTCCAATAAGTGTGTCTAGGGCGCAGGCATCAAAGAGAAGAACAAATTTAAATCCCGCCGCCACCGCCGCCTCCGCTATTTGTATGTTCCAGCCGGAGTTGGAAAAGAGCGTGGCATCGAGTGTAGTTTTTTTTAGTACACACAGCACTGTGAGGGGGGGCTGGATTTCGTTTCTGAGGTCAGGTGTGCGGTAGCTGGGAGGCGAGCCGTCAGTGGTAGCAAGGATTCCGTCCCGCCGACATCATCGCTTCTCGCTTCACCGTTAAAAATAGAAACTTTTTGAAGAAAACCAAAAACCAACCCCAAAAGAAAACGGATACACTCGGCTGGATATGACACTCGGTCCGACGACTGAGCACTCCGCACGCATTACACGAGTGACAACCAAACAAACAGTGTTTGTGGCGGCTAATAGTGTGAACAGTGTGTCCAAATAAAAGTTGTGATTTAGTGCAAGAAGTGAGTGTGATAAAAGTGAGTGTCGAGAGATGAGAGCGGCCGTTTGGATCCTTCATGTCCGCCGACTTATTTGCTGTTGAGTCGTCGTCGTCGTCGCCTGGTGAAGACAAGATGAGGCGCTTTCTGTCACGCCGGCCGAGTCTTCGCCTTTTAGCCGCTCCGATTCTATTACTGGCCGCCTTCACCGTCGTCGGTCTCATGACCGACTGGGCTGCTGACTGGGGCGCCAATAAAAACTGTTCGGTTGACAAGTCGTCGTCGCCTTCATCTTCCAATTTAATTCGCCAAAGAAGCGGCGGCTCCATTCAAACCGCATCTAATCGGGCCAGTGCAGACTGGCGCCCAGATTCCGATCAGGCTTACGCCAGGTCCATGAACGAGTCATCCTTTTCATCTTCGCAGGCAGTTTGCCGGAGCGTGACTGTTTCCCGAGCCGATATCGACACGATGCAAGTCTATCCGACTCTCAATTTCCAGGTCAGTATCGATTGGATTTGACGATCAATCGCAAGAGCAACGCAGACAGGATTTTCGTTCGCCGTCAAATATTTGACGTCGAATGCTATTCTTTTCTTTCTCTTGAAGATGTGACGATGATTCATTGGATTCTTTTATTGTCATGTCCTCACTGTTGTTTTTTTTTCAACATTTACGCAACTGGAAGCCGGAATACATGCGCAGGAGAGACTTTTGGGACTCGTCGCTGGAGAAGCGTTACAACGAATACAAGAAGGATACGACACGCCCGTCTCTCAAGGTTGGGTTAATAACCAAATGCTTTTTACATAATTCATCACTCCTTCCATATATACTGTTGCCTATCTTCTTTTTCTTCTTTCCAATTTCACATTCTGCGTGAGCCACTTAACTTGACTCTTTATCACGACAGACGCTATTTAAGCCACGTCAAAAGTCACGACGGCAGCAACACAACAAAAAGAAGAATCAAATCAAACAGAAAACTTGCTGTGCGTGCACAGCGGCAGTTATTACAAGTCGTTTCTTAAACTTTACAAGGGGACCCTTCCTACTTTTGTCAGTTGCTGGAAATGTTTTTCGGGGGAATTTTTCATGCTTAAATTTAAAGAGGAAAGTTAAATGTGTACAGTACCTGATGAAGGTTTGGCATCACCATCTGCCAGACGTATACAGCAGCATTTGATTGGGCTCATTTACTCTGCACGAATAACATGATGACAGCTTCTGGATTCCAGTTGACCAGCTGACAGCCTGCAGAAAATTAAAAGTTTAGCTGACAAACTTTTAACTGCTGGTTTTAATCGGTTGTGTAATTATATTTATACAGAAAACAAGCATCTTGGTTATTACACCAAACTAATGTGACAGACCATTATGGGTAGCTAGGCTACTACTATAAAGCTACTTACATCAGGAGTTACAAAATTGTGTGTTCAAATTAGTTGCAATGCCACACAAAACTTTGCCCGTGACACATAAAAGATTATACTCGTTGCACTCATACTTTTAACAAATGATATCGAACGAAACACACTTCCTGTGAAAAATGTCATCGTCGTCGTGGTTCGAATTTCAAAACGTCAATGTTCGTCTGCTCGAATCACAATCGATTTTTATTTATTTATCGCTAAAACTCCCCTCTCAACTTACATTGATCGCTGAAATTTTCAGTAGATTGATTTTGCATGTTAAATCAAATAATACTTTAAATATTCTAGTAAGAAAAAAAATCTATTGAACAACTGAAAATGATTTCCCGAGTGAATAAACTATTGAAATTCAGGTCTAAAGATTCCAAAGCCTTCCTCAGTTCAGTTCCTCCCTCATTGTTAAATGATTCGTGAATTTTTCAAAAGAATATCGACCCATCTTTTTTCTCGTTCCGATTGTAGGTTGTCGTGTTGCCCCATTCCCATGTCGATCCTGGTTGGTTGAAAACTTTTGAAAACTATTACGCACAATCGACGCACTCGATTTTGGACAACTTGGTCACCAAGTTGACGCAGCACAAAAATATGACATTCATCTGGACGGAAATATCTTTCTTCGCACTGTGGTGGGAAAGGTTAGTAGTAGTAAAAAAAAAAAAGAAAAAGCTAAAAGTTTGAGTCAGTCGATTGACTATGTGAATTTTTCAGTGCATTGCCAGCCAAAAGACGCCAAGTGCAAAAGTTGGTGGAAGAAAAGCGACTGGAATTCACTTCGGCCACTTGGGTAATGGTGGATGAAGCCACGCCACATCTCTATTCCATGCTCGACCAAATGATTGAAGGTAACCTTTAAAATTTTTGACTGATGTTTTAAAAAACTAAATTGAAATTTTGTTAACCCCCCACCAACAGGACACCAATGGCTGAAATCGCATTTGGGCGTGTCTCCCAAATCGGCATGGACTGTCGATCCTTTCGGACACGGGCCAGTGGCACCCTACTTGCTGCACGCAGCCGGACTCCAAAACACGGTCGTCCAACGTATCCATTACGGTAAAGGACATTAAAAAAATAAATAAACGTAAAAAGATCTCAACTAAAAACCGCAAACAGGATGGAAGCGCTGGATGGCAGACCGACAGGTGAGCGACTTTTATTGGAAGCTGCCCTGGGAGACTCCTGGACGGGATTCCGTTTTATGCCACAACTTCCCTTATGACATTTACACGACAAAGCATTCCTGCGGTCCCAACCCGAAAACGTGCTTAGGATACGATTTCCGCAATGTCCGAGGCGAATACAACGGTACGTGTGTCAGTTTGATTAACACAATCACATTTTATATGGGGGGGGGGAGGTCTCAGCTAGCGAACATAAAAGGAATGAACCGTTATAGCCGTAATTCATGTTTGATTCCGGGCCCATTGCACTCTTAATTGAGTCATGCAGCGTACTAAATGATGCGCAGGGTAGTAACAGCAATAAGTGTTCATTAGAGACGTATACTTTCGTGCAACGGCGCACGCTTCACTAAACAAACGGAGAGATAATAAACTTGACTTTTCTTTTTTTAGTTTCAAAGTTCTCACTTGAAAATAAAAAAAGGTTGACAGGATCCGTTGCCTGCGGGTCTCTCGTCAACATTCTATTGTCCAACATCACGATCTTTTACAATGTCAATAGGTGAACTACTCCCAAGTACGCCTTTTTTCCAGTTCATAAAAGTCAATTCAAAATTGGGAAGGAAGAAGGAAATTACGACAGTTACAAACGAGTCGACATTTCCTCATAGACGAGGATAATGGCACAAGATTTATCCTAATCGATTGTTGGGCCGCCAGTCAGCAGGGAATTGTGGTGCGTGACTGAAACTGAAACGGCAAACAGGATATCGTCGACTATACACGCTGGCTGCCAGCCCAGTCTCCATTTATTTTCTTTTTATTTCTTTTTACTTCTTTTTTTACTGATGAATTTGATTACGAACAATTTATATCTTCGCCTGCTTGTTGTTCGTTCCGATTCACGCATCCCCCCTCCCCAAGTCACGTTATCACGACATTCGCCCGTTTGCAAGAATAATTTACGACGCCAAATCTACGTTATTTGTAAACAAAAATGTTGTTGTCTTGTTTTTGTTGTTTAGAGTTTACAATGAACTCGTCGCCCATCACGCGAACCAACATCCAGAGCAAAGCCGAGGTGCTGCTGGAGCAGTACGCCAAAACGGGTTCGCTGACCCGTCACAATATCGTGCTGGCACTAGTGGGCGACGACTTCCGCTACGATCACGACATCGAGTGGGATCAACAGTACACCAATTACCAGAACCTCTTCAACTACATCAACGCCAGGAAGGAGATCTACAAAACTGAAATTGGATTCGGGACACTCACCGATTACTTTGATGCCATCCGGGGTCGCGTTGACAACTTCCCAACTCTCAAAGGAGATTTCTTCCCCTATTCGGACATTTTCAGCGAAGGACGGCCCGCTTACTGGACCGGTTATTTCACGTCTCGACCCTATTACAAAGTAAATAAAAAGATTTGATAGAATTTTGACCGAAAACGAGTAAGAGGGTAACGCTAACGCATAATGTGTAAACAATTCGTCTTCACCCAAAATGACAGATGCTGGCTCGGGAGTTGGAAGATCGACTCCGAGGGGCGGAGATTCTCTACACTTTGGCTCTCAACCGAGCGAGACAGAATGGATTCCCTACGGCCAGACGAGTTATGGATCACAAGTATGGCGCGCTGGTACAGGCGAGGAGGTGGTTGGCGTTGTTCCAGCACCATGACGCCATCACCGGGACCAGCAAAGCGGCTGTCATGCAGGACTACGGTCAGAAACTCTTCCAGGCGTTGAAAGATTCGGCCAATATCGCGTCGAGCAGCGCTGCCATTCTCATGTCGATCGACGACCATCAGTGGCAACGCTTCCGACTTTTGCCCGCACTCCAGCGACCCACTTACGACAAACTGGCCCAAAAGACGACGCTCGAATTGGCAACAACTGAGCAAACAGAGAAGACGGTCATCCTGTACAACTCGGAGGCTCACCACCGAGACGAAATGGTCAGATTGAAGACCAGCTGGCCGTACATCCGCGTTCTCGATTCGGATGGCAATAAAATCCGACATCAAGTCAATCCCGTCTGGACTCTTCAACACCACCAGCGACTAGAGCCGGCCCCCGAAAGTTTTCAGCTGGTTTTCATAGCCTCGTTAGCTCCATTGTCTCTGTCGGCCTTCCGAATCCAAAGAATGCACATGCCGACCAACCAACAAGCCAACGAGACCGCCAAGACGCTCGTCTACAGCACGTTCGACAATACGACACTAAACGGACCATTCAAATCGCAGCGGCTGGAGCAGTTGGTCGACATCCAAGTGGAGAACCGCAAGACAAAGTTGCTCTTTGACGGGCAGACGGGATTTCTCAAATCGATCCGATCCAAAGCCACGGACCGCGTGACTCCGTGCGCCATGCAGTTCGCCGCCTATCCTTCCAGCATGTTCCATAGCGGAGCTTATCTTTTCATGCCCGATCCCAACGCAGTCGAGCCGCAACTTGACGTCTTGAAAGGTTTCAACGGAAGGCCGCAGATTTTCATCATCAGCGGGCCGGTGATGTCAGAAGTGTCGGTGGTCTACAGCCAGTTGCTCGTCCATTCGACCATCATCTTCCACAAAAAGATGGAGGATCTCATCTGGATGGAAACGACGTTGGACATGGGGCCGGCACCCAACTTTAGAGAGCACGAATTCTTTATTCGCTTTAAAACCGGACTGCAAAATGTCGATCCAATTAATGGCACGGCCGAGTTCTTCACCGATCAGAACGGGTTCGCATTCGCCCGGCGAGTGCGCAACAGCCAACTCGGAGTGGAGGCCAACTATTATCCAATCACGAGCGCTGCATTCATTCAAGACGACAACCAGCGGTTGAATGTGCTGGTCAATAGCGCCAAAGGCTTCACTTCGCTGGAAAAAGGATGGATGGAGTTCATGCTGGACAGGCGAACCATTCACGACGACGGGCGAGGAATGGGCGAAGGGATGACGGACAACTTGCCAACTGTTACGCCCTTTGTGCTGATGCTGGAAGAAAGGAAAGAGTCGGACGACAAGGTGGACAGAATAAGTCTTCCGGCAACGTTCGCTTCGACGAGATTAATGTATCCGGCTACGGCTTTCATCGTCGATGCTGACGAGTCGGAGCAAGTCGATTTTGTTACGCGGACCCGGCTACTCTTTCTCAACCAGCCCCTACCGTGCAATATCCACATGGTCGGCCTGAGGACTCTTTCCGAAACAGGATTGATGGAAATGGATTTACCGTCCAACTCGGCGTTGTTGACTCTTCACAACCGGGCTGCCGATTGTTCCATAACGGACGATCTACCTTTCCCTTGCGGTACAACAGATCCTGAGGATCGAGTCTTCCATCCGGGGACATCTTTCATCGGACTGGAGCTCGGCAGAATGGAGCGCACTTCTCTCACTGGGCTCCGCGAGATGGGTCTGGCCGATTTCGACTCTGCCCGTCTCTCTTTGATGGAACTGGGCTCTTTCAACCTCACTTTTGTCTGAGGTGGAATTTTTTCTTAGTCAAATGATCTGAAACATTCACCCAATGAACAATAATAATAATAATTAATACATTTGAAGTATACGATCAAAATTCGGGAGACATTTCCAAGTAGTTGATTGGGGATACAATCTGATCATAATGAATTCGAGGGACTGTGGGATCCGTCGCTCTGGGAAGGGACTGATCGACATGGTACCAAAAGGCCGGTCGAATTGGGACAATCAACTCGTCAAATTTCTTTTTCAGTTCGGCCACCGTTCCCGGTTCGATTTCTGAGGCCGTGATGAAACAGAAACAGACGAGATTTGGCATGCTGCTTACAAATTTGAGTAGAACGTCTTGAAGTTCCTGACTTTTCCATGGAATGTTTGGGCCGTCTTCCTCGTAGAGAACAATCCTTTCCAATCTTTTACAGTCGAGCAGAGTATTCAGCACGGCCCGATTCGGCATAATTTCTCCTTCGTACTCGTAGGCGTATTGCAATCTAAATTCATATTCATGTAAACATTGTAAAATCTGTATTTTAGTTAGACCAAAGTACTGACCTAAAATCTCGCAACTTTTCAGCCAGAGGTAAGTAGCGACAAAGATTGTCGAATGATTCGTCGCAACTGAGACCACCGCAAATGTGAAGGTTTCGAAGTAATGGGCAGCCACTAAATATCTGAAATAGAATGAGTCAGTTAAGAATTCCATATAATTTCTATTTTGTGCTTACCGTTTCAAAGAAATCTCCTTCAAACAAACAGAACGCATTTAGGCTTAACGTAGTCAACCGGCCACAACGTAATATCGTTTTCAAACAGTCAGTCATACCAGATTGAGAAGATTTATAACCCAGTGGTGTCCAAGGATCCATAGCAGATCGATTTGAATAACCAATATGAAGCGCTTCAAGATTAGGAGTGGCTTTCAGAAATAGTTCTAAAATATCTGGGACAATAATATGAAAAATAACAGCGGCAATTTTGCAGTTGTGTAGCTTAGAATTGTATAGGATAACAAACGCATTATTACCTTTTCTCGGAAAGCTACAGTTGTAAACCAATGTCTTCAAATGATTCAACATCCAGTCATCTTTCATACAAAAAGGATAACCATTATTGTCATTCAAATGCAAATGCTCTAACTTGGGGTGTGCTCTACACAATTCGTCTACTCCCTTAATAATACACGGAAAATACATTTAGCGACAAACTTCAACATCACTAGAGGAAACATAAATTACTTCTGAACTGATGCAATAGCCATGAATGTAGCGAAGGTTAGGCAACACGGTCCATTGTTCTAGCCCAATCCCGCCGATGTGTTCCAACTGGCCAAATCGCCCATCGTCGTCGCCGTCAAAACTTGACAGCTGACCGTCACATAAAATTGATTTTATTTGACTTCCTGAAGGGATGGTATCACGCGATATTCGAACATCTTCCATAATCCAAACACGCTCAACGCAGCTCATGTCATATTGGGAAAATATCCAATTAACCAGCCCCTTGACGCATTCGTCTGGGTATGAAATTAAACCACCCCTTTTCAAAATGACCAAATTTTTCAATAATGCCATCCAGCTTAAATTCGGGAAAAATTTTTCTCTAGCACGATTGACGAATACATCATCATAATCATCCTTTCCGAATGGCCCATATCTGAAATATTCTTCACTATAGACAATTTCCAGGTGCAAATCCACACATTTTCGGCAATAACTATAAATAATAATAACTGGGTTTAATGAATAGTCCTCAGAAATAAAAGCACAATTGAATTAATTAGATACCTTAACAGCTGCAGCATTAAAAACCAAGAGTCTATATAATAAGCACCATTGAATGCAAGGATTTTTAAGTGAGTAAGTTTTGAGAAACTATTAGATAATGTTTGAAGTGATGATGATTCAAATTCTTTCATTTTATCAAAAATAGGTTCATCATTCTCTGACAAGCTAATACTAATTTTTACAATATGATGACAGCTTTTAAATATCTGCCAAAGATGTGACAGGTTAAGCTTGGTATCTTGAATGTGCAAAGAAGATAAGTGAATCATTGAAGTTACAACATCAAATAGAAAGTCACTCGGCAGCCAATAACAGTGGCTTGTATCTAAACTTGTAACTATTTCTGGGCAAACCCAACTACTTAGATATGTATGGAATAAATTATGGGTGACAAAGTAACACTGCTGGATTGAAAGTGTTCTGCACAGTAGTTAAAGAAATCAGAATTACAATTTGCTGTAAAGTTTTAGTAGTATTATTTGTTATTACCTTCTTTCTCCACATAGGCATGAAAATCTGTCAGACACCCCTGAGAGTGAAAAGGTTATACAGTCTTTTTCATTCATGTAGTTGAAAAGGTGAAGAAGTATGTCAACAGGAAGACTGTCAAAATGTGACTCCATCTTTGTTTTTTAAACAAATCAAACCTCCTCTGATGCACAAGGAAATATTTCACTGTTACTGCCTTAGGTGAACGTTTAGTATATTCGATTAGAGGACAACTATTTTGAATCACTAAAATATTTCGTGGTGTTTATTTTCTGCCGCTCGTAAGAATCCCGATCACAACAATAGCAGAGGAAGCCTTATCTGACCAACTGTGCAGATGTTGGATATTAAATTTAACGATATCAGAAATTACGAAATAATTATAAACAAATACTTTGAATTTAAGGAAAAGATAATACGAATTAAAATTATATGCTGAATTAAGACAGCCTTTAGAAGATTTAAAAGACCGCACAAAGAAATCAATTCGATGAAAACTAAAAAGTATTCAATTTTACGAGTTATTATCTCCTCGACCTTGTAGTTGTAGATTTCTTTTTCTCTGACAGTTTATTCTTTCCTGGATTCGATTTTCCTATTACGAAATTAACATTATTAATCGCACTTTTATTTTATTTGTATGACTATGTGTAAAAAGGAATGATTAATTACCACGAGAAGCTGGCTTAATGAAAACATCCTGGTCACTTCCGGAATCCGCCTCAGTTTGACGTCGAGTAGCTCGAATTGATCGAGTTGATCCCATATTCTTTTTTAATTTTGCCGCCAACTGAGCTTTCCTGTCTTCCTTTTCGCTGTCGTCGTCGTCGTCTTCATCTTCTTCGACACTCGATTCATCATCAGAAGAAACTTGTGGAATTGCAATTTTCTTGCGGATATTGCGCCCATGTCGCAATGGTGTTTTTTTATTAGAGCTATGTGGCGTCCCCAAATGAGCCGGATGACCGGGCATTTCCGGTTCATCATCATCCATTGAAACTTCTTCTTCTTCTGAATCTTTTGCTCGCTGCTTTCGTTTCGCTGTAAAATACGCCATGAATAATAAATACAAAATGAGGGGACAAAATCTATAGAATTAGTTACGTTTGTTCTTGGGCGCTTGAGCTTTCGTAACTTGTGAGGCCTGGGCTTTGCGTACAACTTGCTGCTCATCTTGGTCAGCATCGACAGTCTCTTTAATTTTAGCCTCAATTTCATCGATTAACCCACGAATTTCCTAATTGCAATAGAATAAATTATAAGTACAAAAATTCGATTGCATTTCTAATCATCAACGTACCTGTTTTGCAAATGCTTTCTTGGTAGTCGCTAAAATAGCATTAAGTGTTTCAACAACTCCTTCTTCGTGGATTTTGTCGGAAATACAGTTCCAGTGCTCGAGAATACGACGAAGCGAGCGTTCGTTGAAAGTCAACAACGAGAGACAGTACATCAGATCTCTCGATTGACGTTCAGTTCGCGACGCGCCCAACCGTAAGATGATTTTCTCAACCAATGACTCGTTTTGCTTATCTTTCTGAATCAATACAATAATTCCCTTGAGCACGACTCGGAAATTTTCTTCGGCAACAGCAGCCTCAGGATCGCAAAGTCGTGAAATGATATCGGGCATAACATTGTAAAGGGCATTTCCTTTGCGGGCAAACTCGCTGAAGAACATGCGGGACATTGATGAAATTCTCGTATCAGGATCGATAACGCATAGCGCAATGTCCGAGATCTGGCCCTTGACCTTAACCATGTCGTTTAGAATCAAATGGGATAGAACGTTGAGAGTAGTTCTCTTGACGATAGGGGAATCGTCACGTAATCGGCTGTAGAGATTCGGTGTCCAAGGCTCGATTAAATTGGGAAAACGAAAGTTGAGATCTCCCATGGCGATGACCAAATTGGAGCGGATTACTTCTTCCGGGCTCTTTTCTAATACAGTGAACAGAAGGCGCAAGTGTTGTGAACAAAACTGCGGAGAGACGAGCATGAACTCGGCAAGACAAAGACTGGCTGCTGCACGAAGGGATGGATCAGGATATTTCGCTGGGTTCGAATTTACGAGAATCACCAAAGGGGCCATCGATGAAAGCAAACTGTGGCCACCAGTTACAATCTCCGATTCACAAATCTATTGAAATGAAAAAAGAAAATTACCGTAATTGAAATTTTTTTAGACTTGATAATGAAATTACCTTGCGGACATATTCAGCTTCATCATCATCAGCTACGGCGCCAACAAGTTCATCGTCTTCTCCTGATTCGCATTGTTCTTGCTGAGGACGAGTGGAAACTCTTCTGCGAGAAGCAGACTGAAGTAGATTGCGCTTTTGTTTGCTTGTCTCTTCTTGTTTTTCCTCGCGTACTCTTGCTCTGCGTCGTAGTTCACTGTAGACATGAACGTCCAAATGGATTAGTTGTCTCAGAGCCACTTGGCCGGCAACCACAAAGATGCGTGTCAACACAGTTGTAGGCACTTCTAATTCCGCGTTCTCCATCAAATTACCACTCTGATCTCGGCTAGACTTATACACGATAGCACACATCTCCTTAAGGACATCTCCCATGATCATGTCAGGATGCTCAGCAAGTGTGTAAATAAGCGAAACGGACGTAGTAGCAAACTGTGAGTAATGAACGTCCTCCAAACGAGTAAGGCCTTCAACAAGCAGTTTTTTTGAGCACTCGAAAATTTCGTTGGTCGGTGGAAAGCGCATCGGCTGTTCTTTGCAATCAGTTGCAGCTTTGGTCGGTGCCATTTTTAACAAGGCCGCACAGGTCAAATGCGCAAGACGAAAGTCTTTAGAGCCTCGCTCTCCTAATCCGACCGACACTAGTACATTGACATTACTAGTCACCACTTGGACTTCAGCAGAAGCCACCATGGTCAGTAGCATTAAAGCAGAACGTGACTCCTCTTCAGTCGTGTCAGGGAGGGCCATGGAGAATTTCTCCCACATCACCTAAAAGTTAAGAGAATTTAATAAGCCGTTCAAGTAAAAACAAAAAAGCTTTAATAAATTCTTTCGAAGCATTTAATACCTGAATGCAGATTTTGGGCAAATCTCCTGACTTCACGCACATTGCAATCAGTTCTTCCAATGAAGCCAGTTCTCCTTGAGTAGACAATGATATCAGAGCACTAAGATTGGAAACTACCTGAAGGGCACGCCTCTTGGAACCTGTTGCCTCCATGTTCATGTAAAGGCGTTTGTAGGCGTTGACGACAGCTTTTTTGACGTCCTCTTCAGAAGACCAGATGAGACTCAACATGCGTCTTACGCCCTGCATAGCGTCTAGCACGTCAAATTCGAATGCCGTGACGAAAAAATCAATTGCTTCCAAGATGTCACTCGTTTGTTTAGAACAAAGTAGTTGGCATACCATCGGTATGGCTGCATAAACTGAACTGGCGAAAGCATGCGAATCCTTTAGAAACATTACAAGCATACGCTGCTGTCCAATTTCTTTGCTCTCTTCTTCTTGGGGAGGCTGCTGGATTTCTTGTTCAACGGCTTCTTGAACTAGGCGCTCCATTTCTTCTCTTTCACCATCATTATCTTCATCTCCAACGAATATACTCTTTATTTTGTCTAATATTTCAACGGGATCTTCTTGCTCTTCGTCGTCTTCTGTTATGAACATTCTTGCGACTCTTTTGTAGTTGCACGCATTCAGTTGTTGTATAACTTCTTCGTTCGTTAGCTCTGACATTGACATGTCTATATCCTCTTCATCGAAAACCTCATGGATAGCCACAAGGATTTCCGGCTCCATTGCATTCCACAGTTCTGTTTTCGTTGGTCCGCACTTGCTTGGATCTACTTGAATCCTTTGGGGCTGATTGCCTGAGGCTTCAAGCATTTCTTTCAGTTTTGCTTCCTCCGATTCCTTCTTTGCTCCAAGTTCCTCTAGTGGAAGGCGTTCACCGTAGGGATTGCCTTGCATTAAAACGATCAATAATTGAACGGCATTCTTACGAACGGTGCCAGTCTTATCATTTAAACGACCGGTGGTCATGGTTAAAACTTTGTGTTGCAAGTTTAATGGGATGGCGTGCTTAAGGCTCAGCTTGTGCCATAGCTGAAGCGTTTTACTTCTAACGAAAGAATGAACGTCATGCAAGTGTTCGAGAAGAGGATCCAATAATTGATCACGCAGTTCACGCTTCCTCTCGTCTAAATCCTCTCCGCTTAGTTCCTAAATACCAATTAATATGTAAGGCGATAAAAAAGAGAAAATAAAAAGGAATTCATACCTGCATGACAATCTCTGCAAATATAGAGAGCGCACTATTACGCATCGTGAAAGATTCTTCCTCCAGATGAACGCTCAACAGACTGATGCACGGAATAAAAGCCGATGGAACCCTTTCAGCCAACTCAGACAGAAAAGCAGCGTAGTTGCGTGAGCTGGATGTGTCACGGGCAAGATCGTGGGGATCAACTTTACCGATTTCTCGGACTAATTCGACAACCATTTGGCTACAACCGAAAAGTTCGATCATTGTTACTAGGCCATGGACACAAGCTGGAGCCACATGTTCAAAATGCTGTAGCAACTGGATGATTTTCAGTTGAAAACCAAGTCCATGATTATAGCGTTTCACTAAAGCTCCAATGACCTGAGAAAAACATGTAGAGAAGCTATGTAAACAAACTTTTCTGTTATAAAATGAATTAAAAAATTACCCTGAAAACACTTTCAACAGTTCCTTTCAATCTGACATGGCTGATAGAAGGGTTCTCCAAAATCTTATAGCAGGCATTTGAAACAAGATTAACAAATTCCTGCTCAACCACTGGTGGAGACCACAACTTATGGATGGGCAGCTGAATAAGATGATCAAGACTAGTAATGGCAAAATTCCTTTCAGCTTCTAGGTCAAACCCATCATCAACTGGTTTTTTCTTCTTGCGCCCAGATTTAGCATCAGAGCCAGGAACAACCAAACTTCTTGTTTCGTAGTTTTGAAGGAAGAGACAAAGCAAGTAAACAATCATTTTTGTTATTGTCACAAGCTCCTTGCAAGTCTCTGGATTGTTGTCGTCACTATTTAAGTGTTTATTTACATCTGAAATCAACTGTGGGATTGATTGAGATACTACTTTCCACGCATCATTTTGTTGACTTAGAGCCAATTCATCAAATTTAACCAGAGCACTGAACAATGTATCAAAATGAGTGAGGATATAAACTGTGCCTTGTCTGGAAAATGAAACGTATGCATCTACAAAAACAAAAAAAGTTAAGCTACTAACATTCTACGTTTTTTACAATATAGTACCTCGTAATTTCCCCGGAAGTTCATGTTTTGAATACGTTTGTTCAACTACATACTGATTTGGAGACGAAGAATGCAATAAGTCTTCTTTATTCTCGGATATTACAAATTCGAGACCGTCCATTTTTATGTCCGTTACTAATTCACAACAAACTCGACTAAATTTCAAAACTTCAAACAATTGTAAGCTTGTTGCTATGCGACGTTGCCAGTCAACCGAATACTGAATCACACTTGATGGCCGTCGGCGACGGGCGCGACGGTTTTTTAGTCGCCCACTTACCACTTGCCAGTTCGGAGCAGTCCACAACCATCACAACGGAATCGTTCGAAAAAATGTCGACATTATAAAATTGAGAAGAGTATTATTATATTGATCAGTGGCTTCAGAGTTCAGGGGACACGGAACTTAGTTATGGGGAAGAAGACGCATGCTAGCATATAAATAATATTAGGAATGCACCACGTTAAAAGAGAAAGAAATGGCTACAAAGTGTTTCATAAAACTGAGAAATTGATAACACTTAGCAAAATTGGAGACTTTAAGGGGCTCAAAAAAATTGCAGGCCCTTTAATTAGACAACAAAACATTAAGAACCGCGCTAACGTGTGTACAGCAACAGTATACGGAGAAATGCTTTTAAAAAGCATCCCGGGTTGTTCGACTAATCGGTGGCGGTTTTCTTGATCATGGCCGTAAGGGAAGAAAGTTCACTTGGTTCCGTTGGAAGAGGGGTAAATTCAATTTCTTCGTTGGTTTCATCTTGTCCAGCTAAAAATTAGAAACATACATTCATTCACGTAAAGAAATAATTATTTTTCAAATTTAACAGACCACTCTCGCTAGGCCAGCGCTTGTGAGATGGAGAATACAAGCAAAGCAGCGCCAATATGTAAACGTTCCACATTCCGTACACTCCAGTGAAGAAAGCAGACGTATATTCCAAATTGATGTCCTCATCCCATTTCCATTTGCCTTCCGATACCTGAGACAGTAATAGTGTTAAAGAGCTCTGCTCATACGATGCACTTAAAATAACTTACTTGACCAAGAATGAATCCAATGACGGTCATAGCAGCACAAAGTAGAGTGGCCAGCATAAGAAACTTGAATCTGTAAATGACTCCTTCATAGAAATGTCTGCGAGCGGACGCCATTGCAGGCAACGCCTGACGCTTAGCACTGATATTGCGGAACACACGATAAATAATATATGACAAGAAAAGAAAGTAAACTCCAGCAGCGATTCCAGCAATAATAACAAAGCTCAGCTATAAAACAAACAAAATTGACGAATGAAGAAACAAAATGTCAAGCAAAGCTGTAACCAATTAATAATTTACCGCGATTTGTGTCCCAATTTCATTCGCCCAAATAGAATAGAACGGATTCCTAAGTTGGATGCCTCTTTCGCACATGTCAAAGATGAACATGGACAAACAACCAACTCCAACACAGCTAAGCTGTTTCCAATAACCTCTTAGTCCTTTTCTTTCTGTATCATCCTAAATGTTTAACATATTAACATAAATTTAAAAACAAATGTCATAAAGCAAATATACCTGATTCTAAAGCGTTGGATTTTGTGTGGATGTTACAAATCAAATAGATCATTAGTTGAGTTATATGCTAGTAAAACGAATGAATAAAGAATGAACACATTACCATGAGATGTTCTCCGGCGAAAACAAGCCAGAAAGATAATAACATCGAATAAAAAATACCCTGTTTCATATCTCCCAAAAGAAGCATGAAAGGCATTTCAAAGCTCAGGGTTAAGTACTCAAGGGGAACTGTAAAAGAATAACAGAGGAGTCAGAAAAAACATCTTTTTATAAAACTTCTGATAAAATTACGATTTAAAGTAGATAAAGCGACGCCGAGAGCCAAGAGCATTGATTCCAATAACGTGGGTTGCCTAGCTAATAACTGAACACGACGCCAGAACCAGATCATGACTCCTACTACCATGGGAAAGAAAATTGTCTTCAAAGACAACCAAACTTTGGTAAAACCACCATTCTGATTAATGACGACAAGCCAGAGATCGGATACAGGACCGAGGCCTCGGTTGTTTTCATATATCACCGGGAATCGCAGATTCAGAAGGTAGTAGTCATGATGTAATGCACCAAGTTCAAACAGTGGTAGAAGAGAGCAATTATAAAGGTAACCATCTCTCTAAAAAAAAAACGAAAATTTCAAAAACTTAATTCGACATTTCATCCTTCAGAAAAAGAAATAAATTATAACTTTAGGAGGTGAACAATCCATAGTCCTGCTTTCAGTTGATGTAGCATACTCCTTCCACTCATCATCAGGATCTCCCTTGTTCCGATAACCAAGCCTGGCTTCAATTGTAACAGGAACTCTGGGTTCCATTAACTCCCATTCTATAAAATCAATACAGTTGCTAAAGAAAGGGAACAAAACAAAATATTAAAAAGATTTTACCTTTAAAAAAGGTAACATCAATTTGTAAAATTCCAATAAGATTTTGCATCCATCGAGAGTAGTCCAATTCAATTCCTCCACGTGGTACAGGTAACTACAAAATTAACAGATTTGACACTTAAAACCTTTCAAAGTAGTATTTTGAAAATACTCTGAAGTTTTAAGAAAGAGAAGACATACCTGGAAAGCAAAAACAACATTTTTATCAGTTATATGTCTCTCCTCTGCTTCAGGCCCATGCAAATCATCAATCTTGTCACAACCACCATTAGGTCTGACATAAAAGAATTTGCTTTTGTTTTGACTGTTATCATAGCATTTTGTGGCCAAAACAGACTGAACATTGGATGGTGCTGGAGCTGCAATTGAAATAAAAAGAATGTAATTAAGTACTTCATACTGATAAATGCCCTTTCCCACATTCAAAAATGTTTACAGAAAAAAGCCAGACCACCACCGAAAACCAGACTTCTCTATTAACGGGGTGCTATTTTAAGAAATGTGAGTCACAAAGGTTCATCTGACAGAAGTTAAGACTTACCGACCAAGCCGCCGAGAAGAAAGCATACTAGAAGACATATAAGGAGGAAAGATATCAACACAATCAACTTTCGATTACTCAAGTTTTCAACCACGGCACCTGCCATTACTATAAAAAGGACTTTCCCGCAGTTAGCTTAATACTACACACGCTGCTCTGTTTTTCACGCCGACTTGATTAAAGCTAGGCGTTTGAACGCGCGTCGAACAAAGTAATGAAATGTAAATGAATATTTGGATTGAACAACATTGCCAGAGCCATAGATGCCAAGCAGACGACTGCTAATGGCCAACCAGGCAATGCTGCATTTTGTTCAAATTGTTGACAGTTTGAAAGTAGACGAGAATTTCTCGTTGTTTTTTAGAAAATGTCAACGATTGAAGAGATCATATCGGAAATTATTAATGTTCTTCAGTCAGTTAATTGTCCACTAATCGTCCGAACTGATGATTGGTGGATTGAGGAACTTTTGTTTACACCAGGGAAACCACGAAAGGATTTAATTCTTTGGATAACTTTGAAGGCAATCGAAAGTGCGTTGCCTCCTGCTTTACATTCAGCACAATTAAAATTGCAAGATCTTGATTCCACAGCCACTTCTAGTTCTTCCAGCAATATTAAATTGCCAGAGAGTGATGAAGGTGATTTTATTAATATATTTTTTGTTAGTCTGAATTAATACATGTTGTCCTTCCAAAGCTATTCTTGGATTTTGGTGTGGTGCAAATGTTTGCAGTAAAAAAGACCTACCCTTTATAAAGGTAAGTTTTATTTATAGTTTTAAATGATCTGCTGATCTTGTAAGAAATAAATAAAATTTTATCAATAGGGTGACATACCAAAGAATGATCAAATAAAGTTTTGGAATCGTTTGATCAAGCCCCTTCAAATTCTTGCAAAATCACATGTTAATACAAATATTGCCTTTGGTGGTGGTTCTTTGAGCAACCTTGTCTTGATGGAAAACTTCTTGGTAATGAGAAAATTGTACTCTATATTATTACTCTTAAAGTCTCTATATTAAAATATTAGGATGCTTTTAGCATGAAGGCCACTTTGTTGTCAGCTGATGTACAAAGTGAGATTAAGCAAATTCATGAAACGAAAGGTAGAGACCAATTTACTAAGAAACAGATTGTACTGAGGAGAAATCTGCAAAATGACAATTTGCTCATCCCTAACTTCACTGAACAAGCTAATAGATTGAAAGCTGCTGCTGATCAATTTAATGATATTTTCAACTCTGATTTCAAAATCTGTCTTCCCAAAAGTGGATCCTATGCTCCACTTTTAGAATTTGGAGAAGATATAAATAATATCAGAACCAAGGTCACTGCTTGGAAAAAGGTAAATATGCTTTCTAAATATTTGTTTTAATAATTAACTTTACACACAAATTTAATATAAGGTGCAGATTCTCTACTGGTATTACAGCTAAGTACTACCTCTGAGACTAATTTGAAGAAATCAATAATTGAACGGCATTCTTACGAACGGTGCCAGTCTTATCATTTAAACGACCGGTGGTCATGGTTAAAACTTTGTGTTGCAAGTTTAATGGGATGGCGTGCTTAAGGCTCAGCTTGTGCCATAGCTGAAGCATTTTACTTCTAACGAAAGAATGAACGTCATGCAAGTGTTCGAGAAGAGGATCCAATAATTGATCACGCAGTTCACGCTTCCTCTCGTCTAAATCCTCTCCGCTTAGTTCCTAAATACCAATTAATATGTAAGGCGATAAAAAAGAGAAAATCAAAAGGAATTCATACCTGCATGACAATCTCTGCAAATATAGGGAACGCACTATTACGCTAATAGAAACATACATTCTTTCACGTAAAGAAATAATTATTTTTCCAAATTTAACAGACCACTCTCGCTAGGCCAGCGCTTGTGAGATGGAGAATACAAGCAAAGCAGTGCCAATATGTAAACGTTCCACATTCCGTACACTCCAGTGAAGAGAGCAGACGTATATTCCAAATTGATGTCCTCATCATACCATTTCCATTTGCCTTCCGATACCTGAGACAGTAATAGTGTTAAAGAGCTCTGCTCATACGATGCACTTAAAATAACTTACTTGACCAAGAATGAATCCAATGACGGTCATAGCAGCACAAAGTAGAGTGGCCAGCATAAGAAACTTGAATCTGTAAATGACTCCTTCATAGAAATGTCTGCGAGCGGACGCCATTGCAGGCAACGCCTGACGCTTAGCACTGATATTGCGGAACACACGATAAATAATATATGACAAGAAAAGAAAGTAAACTCCAGCAGCGATTCCAGCAATAATAACAAAGCTCAGCTATAAAACAAACAAAATTGACGAATGAAGAAACAAAATGTCAAGCAAAGCTGTAACCAATTAATAATTTACCGCGATTTGTGTCCCAATTTCATTCGCCCAAATAGAATAGAACGGATTCCTAAGTTGGATGCCTCTTTCGCACATGTCAAAGATGAACATGGACAAACAACCAACTCCAACACAGCTAAGCTGTTTCCAATAACCTCTTAGTCCTTTTCTTTCAGTATCATCCTAAATGTTTAACATATTAACATAAATTTAAAAACAAATGTCATAAAGCAAATATACCTGATTCTAAAGTGTTGGATTTTGTGTGGATGTTACAAATCAAATAGATCATTAGTTGAGTTATATGCTAGTAAAACGAATGAATAAAGAATGAACACATTACCATGAGATGTTCTCCGGCGAAAACAAGCCAGAAAGATAATAACATCGAATAAAAAATACCCTGTTTCATATCTCCCAAAAGAAGCATGAAAGGCATTTCAAAGCTCAGGGTTAAGTACTCAAGGGGAACTGTAAAAGAATAACAGAGGAGTCAGAAAAAAACATCTTTTTATAAAACTTCTGATAAAATTACGATTTAAAGTAGATAAAGCGACGCCGAGAGCCAAGAGCATTGATTCCAATAACGTGGGTTGCCTAGCTAATAACTGAACACGACGCCAGAACCAGATCATGACTCCTACTACCATGGGAAAGAAAATTGTCTTCAAAGACAACCAAACTTTGGTAAAACCACCATTCTGATTAATGGCGACAAGCCAGAGATCGGATACAGGACCGAGGCCTCGGTTGTTTTCATATATCACCGGGAATCGCAGATTCAGAAGGTAGTAGTCATGATGTAATGCACCAAGTTCAAACAGCGGTAGAAGAGAGCAACTATAAAGGTAACCATCTCTCTAAAAATAACGAAAATTTCAAAAACTTAATTCAACATTTCATCCTTCAGAAAAAGAAATAAATTATAACTTCAGGAGGTGAACAATCCATAGTCCTGCTTTCAGTTGATGTAGCATACTCCTTCCACTCATCATCAGGATCTCCCTTGTTCCGATAACCAAGCCTGGCTTCAATTGTAACAGGAACTCTGGGTTCCATTAACTCCCATTCTATAAAATCAATACAATTGCTAAAGAAAGGGAACAAAACAAAATATTAAAAATATTTTACCTTTAAAAAAGGTAACATCAATTTGTAAAATTCCAATAAGATTTTGTATCCATCGAGAATAGTCCAATTCAATTCCTCCACGTGGTAGAGGTAACTACAAAATTAACAGATTTGACACTTAAAACCTTTCAAAATTGTATTTTTAAAATACATTGAAGTTATAAGAAAGAGAAGACATACCTGGAAAGCAAAAACAACATTTTTATAAGCTATATGTCTCTCCTCTGCTTCAGGCCCATGCAAATCATCAATCTTGTCACAACCACCATTAGGTCTGACATAAAAGAATTTGCTTTTGTTTTGACTGTTATCATAGCATTTTGTGGCCAAAACAGACTGAACATTGGATGGTGCTGGAGCTGCAATTGAAATAAAAAGAATGTAATTAAGTACTTCATACTGATAAATGCCCTTTCCCACATTCAAAAATGTTTACAGAAAAAAGCCAGACCACCACCGAAAACCAGACTTCTCTATTAACGGGGTGCTATTTTAAGAAATGTGAGTCACAAAGGTTCATCTGACAGAAGTTAAGACTTACCGACCAAGCCGCCGAGAAGAAAGCATACTAGAAGACATATAAGGAGGAAAGATATCAACACAATCAACTTTCGATTACTCAAGTTTTCAACCACGGCACCTGCCATTACTATAAAAAGGACTTTCCCGCAGTTAGCTTAATACTACACACGCTGCTCTGTTTTTCACGCCGACTTGATTAAAGCTAGGCGTTTGAACGCGCGTCGAACAAAGTATTGAAATGTAAACAAATGAATATTTGGATTGAACAACATTGCCAGAGCCATAGATGCCAAGCAGACGACTGCTAATGGCCAACCAGGCAATGCTGCATTTTGTTCAAATTGTTGACAGTTTGAAAGTAGACGAGAATTTCTCGTTGTTTTTTAGAAAATGTCAACGATTGAAGAGATCGTATCAGAAATTATTAATGTTCTTCAGTCAGTTAATTGTCCACTAATCGTCCGAACTGATGATTGGTGGATTGAGGAACTTTTGTTTACACCAGGGAAACCACGAAAGGATTTAATTCTTTGGATAACTTCGAAGGCAATCGAAAGTGCGTTGCCTTCTACTTTACATTCAGCACAATTAAAATTGCAAGATCTTGATTCTACAGCCACTTCTAGTTCTTCCAGCAATATTAAATTGCCAGAGAGTGATGAAGGTGATTTTATTAATATATTTTTTGTTAGTCTGAATTAATACATGTTGTCCTTCCAAAGCTATTCTTGGATTTTGGTGTGGTGCAAATGTTTGCAGTAAAAAAGACCTACCCTTTATAAAGGTAAGTTTTATTTATAGTTTTAAATGATCTGCTGATCTTGTAAGAAATAAATAAAATTTTATCAATAGGGTGACATACCAAAGAATGATCAAATAAAGTTTTGGAATCGTTTGATCAAGCCCCTTCAAATTCTTGCAAAATCACATGTTAATACAAATATTGCCTTTGGTGGTGGTTCTTTGAGCAACCTTGTCTTGATGGAAAACTTCTTGGTAATGAGAAAATTGTACTCTATATTATTACTCATAAAGTCTCTATATTAAAATATTAGGATGCTTTTAGCATGAAGGCCACTTTGTTGTCAGCTGATGTACAAAGTGAGATTAAGCAAATTCATGAAATGAAAGGCAGAGACCAATTTACAAAGAAACAGATTGTACTGAGGAAAAATCTGCAAAATGACAATTTGCTCATCCCTAACTTCACTGAACAAGCTAATAGATTGAAAGCTGCTGCTGATCAATTTAATGATATTTTCAACTCTGATTTCAAAATCTGTCTTCCCAAAAGTGGATCCTCTGCTCCACTTTTAGAATTTGGAGAAGAAATAAATAATATCAGAACCAAGGTCACTGCTTGGAAAAAGGTAAATATGCCTTCTAAATATTTGTTTTAATAATTAACTTTACACACAAATTTAATATAGGGTGCAGATTCTCTACTGGTATTACAACAAAGTACTACCTCTGAGACTAATTTGAAGAAATCTGAAAATCTCTTGAAACGAACTATTAAGGATAAGTCTTTTCCTCCGTTTCAAAAGCTTTCCGGGTCAGACTGATTTTGTGTAATGAGAACATTAATATACCGACACCTTGTAAATAAACGTAATTATATAATTTCGCTCAGGATACTGTGTTTAAAAAATAATTAGACTAGTCCAAACGACAAGGATTTGCTAACAAAATTTACTTCGTATCAAGATCTATTTTTTAAACCTTAACTGCAATAAAAATTCGTCATAATAAACAATTCCACCAGGAGCAATATGTATTTGCTGTAGACATACAATGCTGTGACCACTTGGTTCTGAAAATTCTACTCAGCTGCCAATACCGAGGCCCCACTTGAAGGATTTTCGTCGCCAATATGTAGATCGTCCAACATTTCCTGTAAAGTAATTTGGGGGATTTCTTCGTCTGGTTCTCCAACCTCAACGGCAAACCCAACTTTCCTTTCGTCTTTGTAGATATTCTAATAAAAATACGCAAGTGTTAGTAATGCAACAATAATTTTAAAAGGTAAAAAAGAACATACAATGTTCTGACGGAAAGCTGGATCTTCTTCCAAGTCCTCCAAGAAATCGGTATAATCGCGATTAACGCTTGTAACGTCCATTCCATCAGCGTCCAAGTGGCGAAGCTTAAACTTACGCCGACGATTACGAACAGACTTGTCTGCGTACATTTTCTTAACCAACACGACATCTGGCATGTTCTCACGATTCATTTTGTCAAAATTGTCATCATTAACATTACAATTTGCCAGGTCGTATCTAGAGATTGGTAATTGGATAAAAAAACTTCTTCAAGGTAAGTAAAGACATGAAAAATTACCCCATAACAATGTCTCCAGGTTTAAGCAAATGTCCAAGATGAGTTCTAGTGTGAATCTCATTCGTTCCCATTTCATTAGGACGACAGACATAAACATCTGCCAATACATGCTGCAAACGATAATTTCATTACTTGCGAGTGATCTACGAAAATCTATTAAAAAATTACTTTGAAAGACATGGCGCCCTGCCCAGCAAATGTCCGTTTTTCATGGTCACGAATAATCTCAATATCCATGACAACATACTCTGCCAGCTGTTTGGTTCCGCTAAGGGCATTGAACGGTGTCCGCCAGTAGGTATTTGAATTAACTTCGGCAACTATTAATGTTATAAATAGGTAAATTGAATCTTTTAAAACTTTGAAATTATAAATCGTACTTTGTCCCGAAAATGGATCGATCAGATGGATCGTAGACGATACTCGTTGGACAACACAAATTTGTCCTATTCCTCCAAGCTGGTGAGCCAGTTTGGCTGGCAAACATACAACACAATCTTTGCAAACTGGAACTATTTCAACACTGTAGGTGAATTTGCAGTTGTATGTGTTGCTGTGGATATCTTGAGATATCACGGTCTTTGATACTTGATAACGGCATGGAACAACAGATGTCAAAAAGTCCAACATCTTCTTGGCTTGGCCTTCATTGGCATAGAAAAAATCAATGCCCTCATGAGTTGGCTTAATCCCCAATGTAGATTCATGGGCTTTGTGTTTCAAAATCAACTGTTCCAGATAATAGAAGGTCTTTTTGTGATCAGTTTTCTGTCTGACTTGTACCTAAAACATAATTTTAATGATAATTAAATCAAATTTTTATACTTTCCAAATGTTCTTATTCACTTACATTTGCTTTCCAAAAGTCTTTGGCCTCAACTCTATGACAATCTTCACAAAACTGTCCATTTACAACAAAATCAACAATAAACACTTGTTGCAAAACGGCTCCTCCCAAAACTTCAGCCTGAATTGTCAGTTTAACCTTGATTCTCTTAGAATGAGGCTCTGTCCAAACAAACCCAGCATCAATAAGCCTGACTCTGTTGAGTCCCTTAAGTTTAGCCAAACAGAGTCCTAGGAGCTCTCTAGACTCTAGTGAGCACTTAATCCACTGTTCAGGAGGTTGAAGATATCTGAATAACAAGATAGCGATGAAACGAGTTTGAAAAAAAAAAAAAATGTTGTCTACCATCTTACCTCTCACAACCTTTGCAGAAATAGATAACAGCCTGCTTCGGAATACCCTCAGAAATGTCGACTTGGGTACGAAGACATGCAACGCACATATTTGCAGGATTAGGTTCAATGGGAGTTCCACACTGACAGCAGAGACTGCAATGTAAAAAACTTGAAATTTATCCAAGAAAAGAGATGCAACATTATTTTGTCATTACATTTTGCAGGCAAGTGAAGACTCTTCAGATCCCTCCTCCATATACTCCATTGTTAGACGATAAACTTGGAATCTTCTCAAAAACAAAAAAGTGAACACGTTTAACACGTGTTATAGGTAACAGGATCTCCAAGACAAGGCGACTTGACGTAAAAAGACTCTGCAGACGACGATTAGCAAAAAATCGATTATCGAATAAATAAAATATCGATGTAAGCATGGCGCGGCAAAAATTGCGAAATTTGTTCCAATGGGAAATTATTCAAATTTCTGCTGGTTGTGCCAGGGGTATACGCGTAGCCTACTCTAGTGATCTGCCGAATCAATTTTGATTCCAATCAAATTTGATTCGAATCAACGATTCGAATGAGTTTTGTCTGATTTTTCGATTTTTTATTCTTACCCAAGTTTGATTCTGATTTTTTATTCTGGTTTTCGCGCGGAATAATATGTTTTACGTTTGATTTTTTTTGCACACTAAATTTATTCATAATTACACCAAAATTAGTACAATCAGAGAATGAAAGATTTAATACAATTTCATATTTTTTTAAATCTTTTATTTACACCAAAAAGTGTGTTTACACGAGTTTAAAAAAATACAACAAATTTAAATCACTTTTAAACATGTTCTACTTCTACACGATATTTTTCACGGAGATTCTGAACATAACTATATTGTAATAGTATAAACAGTGCTCAGGAACGAAATAACGGATAATAATTTGTTTGGGGTCAAATGGCTTATTTGACTATACTATCTGGCCAACTCGCCGTTATCGAGAAGCCCCGCCTACTGCTTGTCTGTGATTTGTCTAGAGCTGTGGCCCGGGCGATGAAAACCTGGGCCACTGTTCGGGCTAAAGAAAAAAAAACTCAACTCAACGAGGCATTTTTTGAACGGGGCGGGCGATGGGTCGAACCGCCGGATCTGCGGGCCAACCCAAGATGTGGCGCCATCTATTTGTCAAATAAAGAATCTCACTGCATCTGCAGCTAGAAAGTGTCAGAAAAATCTGGAAGGATAGGATAGCCGTTAAATCCATGCAGGGTCATTTTTTCGTCGCAAAAAAAAAATCGATTTGCTTCATTTTTTTATCGCGTTTTCTTCATAACATTAAGAAACATTGTACCAAAGGATTTTTTTTTATCGTGAAATGGAAGCCTTCAATTAAATGTTAAAGTTTTGCGCTTTTTCACAAATTTTATGCGCGTTTTTTCATTTAAATTACTGCGCAGGTCATTTAAGTTAATTTTGAAATTTTGAAAAAATAACGATAAAAAATAAATTTTTTTTCTTTTTCTAATGATGTATTTGGAACTTAAAATTTTTTTTGTCTTCATGGAGCAATCTCAGATCAAAGATATTTTTTAAATAGTCAGCTGATCAAATCTAGTCTTTCGGATCGAACCCAAATTTGTAACAGTTATAGGTGGTAGTATGAAGAACATCTGGTAAAAGAATGAAATTTGTTCCACAATCCGTTCAAGAGTTATGATTTTTTTAATTTCGTTTTTTGCCCTATGCCTTTAGTACGCGCGCACCATCCCTCCCTCCCTCCGCAGGGAAAGGGAGCGCGTGCATCAAAGGCATAGGGAATAAAAATGAAATCTTGTCCTCGTTCATTTTTAGACGACAGCAAGCCACTTTCCCTGGTCGGCGAGGCACGCCGTTAGGTTGTTATTAGCCCGTTGCTGGTCGGCTGCAGATGGCGATGGGATAATGAACTGAAATGTCTTATCCCTTTATCGACGTGAGCCAATAAAACTTCTAGACGCCACGTAAACAAGGGTTAAGAGGGGATTCCCTATAGGGCTTTGTCCCGACAGGCAATAGAAAGATCCAGAGGATCTCGCCACGCATGTCCCTACGGCCGAAAAAGGGTTATAACAATCGTGCTTCCATACCTCATTGAAAAATGTTTCGCTCGGCATACACTTAGAAAAATCGAAGGATTCAGCATGAGTCATATTAGCCTTGAAAGGACGTTTGAAAGTCGGATTTTTTAGTGTACAGTTGACAAACAAAAACAAGTAATGCTTCACCATGTCGACCATGTCAATATCAACTTGTAAGCAGTTCTTGTTCTCCCTCTTTTTTTTCTTATTCTGCTTTTTAAAATGTATAATAATACGTGATGATACCATTTCGGTCACATATGTCACATGACGGCCGCCTTGGGTTGTGGAAAATTTCGGCAAATTTATTGACAAAGGAGACTTGAGTACAGTAATATTTTTACCATAGGCTATTTGCACATTTACCACGCCCAATGTTGGGTAAAACAATTATTTAAAACAAATTGGGGGAACATGCTAAAAACTGGGATATCCCATGTAGCCCCATGTCCCACACTCCCACATAGCCCCGGTCTCCCCTACGGATCAATATCAAGCCTAATGGTATCCATGTTGGGGTTTTTAAGTTTGTTGTTAAAAGCATGAACCAGAATTTCATCGATGATCTTTTCCCTTTTTCTACGTATAGTTGATTTTTTGGCTTGCACGAAGATGACCGATGGCGGTTTCGTTCTTTGTTTTCGCCTTTTGCTGTGTTTGATCCTCCTCCGCCGGCGGGAGGTGACTTTGACATTGGCGGTGTCAAGGTTACTACATGCTCACGCAGCTTCTCCTACATGTATTCCTCGCCCAGCAATGGCTTGGCCGTATAAAAGTCGGTTGAGTTTGAGAAAAGCTTTACAGTTACTTATAGCAACTGGCATCAACAACATTTCCTCTTCTTCTTCCTCACCATCACCATGCACTCGAAAGTAAGTTATTATTTTAATTTTTTATGCCATAGCTATAGACTTGATTGAATTAAAAGTGATTAAATTATGTGTACGAATTATTGTTATCGACAGATCGTTTTCCTTTTGACTTTGTGGGCTGTAGTGGCATCTTCTATGCTGGTCGATGAAGTTGTTCCCGATCAAGATGCTGACGGTCAGTACCTGTACTCCTACGGGTACGGTTATCCCAGCTTCGCCTATCCATCAGTTCCTTTGGCCGCCACCTACCCTGCCAGTAAGATTCGAATCTTACGTGTTATTTATGCAACCAGCTTTTAATGATGTATAGATCGTGTGAAATAAATCTTTCTTATATCTAGCCATCAGTACGGATAAAGTTCCAACTTCAACGGCCAAGCTGATCACCCAGCCGGATTACGCCTATGCCTATCCCGGCTATTATCCTTACTCAGGATATCCGTATCCCGGTGGTTTTGGTTACGTTTACGGTTACCCCCATCAAAGCCTACATGAAACGATACTCAGCAGCATCAGCTTTCTATTTTTATTATTATTTTATTTTATATTCCCTTCTCCCCCCCACCTACCCTCCAGCACGATGTTATAGCAACTGCCCTGACATAAGCTCGTTAATAATCTATATACCTTTATTTTTTATTTTTTTATTTGATTAATTGTTTTTTTTTGTTTTTTTTGTTTTGTTTTTTTAATTTTAGTCTTATTATTATTGGCCGGGAACGGGTTTCTTGGTTTCAGTTTTTCTATGTTACCCACCTGATTTTAAAAGAAGCAGTTTTCAGCGGATCATTATTGTGTAACAGCAATAAATTTTTTTATTTTTACAATCCATTATACATTTTTGTAGGATTTGTTTAAATGGTCATTTTCCATCCAATGAATAAAACAAGTGGACGTAAGGGAGAGGTAACCCTTTCTGTCCATACTTCTTTTTCCCTGCATGAGTTTTCCCTTTCATATTTAAAGCATTCTGGCAGAGTAAATCCACATCAAAATGAGTAAATTCACATCGGTTTTCAGCTAAAGCTTAAGTTAAACATTTTTCAAACCTATTTCAGGTGTGATTCAAGCCCTTTCGTCCATCAATCGATCCTCAAACCCTTTCTGTCCATTCTGCATTCTAAATTTTTTTATGAATCCTCAAACCCTTTCTGTCCATTCTGCATTGTAAATTTTTTTATGAATCTTAAAACTTAGTTAAAGTTAAGGTGGGAAGCAAACCTACATCTACGCTGGACGTATTTTGGTAAGTGAATTCACTGCATTAAGGCTCAGAAGATGTCAAATGGAAGGACAGCCAAGCCAAGAATTCCAACCAGAAAACGTCTGAAAGACGGGGGCTTGCTACCAGGGAAATGTCAAAGTTAGCAGTTACTTTTAATTGCATCAGATGCCCATTCGTTACTAACCGACGGAGGAAAAGAAAGATATTTGAAGATAAAATGGGATCTACTCTAAAAAAATCATCTTACAATTGGGTGCGCAAATAAGATCTCGATTATTTTTGTGTGATGTTAAATGAGGCTATAGTTGCTGATATGGAAGAACTGCAGGTCTGCAGCATTTATGTCCTTTTGCATCCTAAAATGATTCAGTTTGGACACAGGGGAAAACAACCCTCCATCCACGCTGAACTTCTTTTGGTAAGTAAACTTTTTGCAATAAGGCTCAGGAGAAGATGTCCAAGGGGAGGACAGCATATCATCGATGTTGAATACTTGTTAGCGCTACTGAAAACCCCTCCCTCTCTTATCCACAAAGAAAAAGAAAGACGGTTTGAGATCTCAGGATAGAGGAACATGAAATCTACTCGAAAAAATCATCGGCAGACTTATGGGGGGGGGGGCAATTGGAAAACCTTGATAATTCAAACAACTTAAAGTCTGCCTCTTTTCCTACAGCAAATTCATCAGCCTATGGTGCTAGTAAGTGAAATCAGAATTTAGCCGATTTAAAGTTTCACTTATTCAAAGCTTTTCTTTAGGTGGGCAATTGGAAAACCTTGATAATTCAAACAACTTACAGTCTGCCTCTTTCCTTGCAGCAAATTCATCAGCCTATGGTGCTAGTAAGTGAAATCAGAATTCAGCCGATTTAAAGTTGTACTTATTCAAATTCTTTTATTAGGGGAGCTAACGAATTTTTTCTCACACAAGTTTTTTGAAGAATTAAACAATGACCAATCTTATCCTTCAATGACAAATGAACAATTGCAGCTTTTAGATTTCCAAATAACGGAATATCACAAGCTAATGCTAAATAAACAAAACATTATTGCCAGTGAACAGAATTCCCCGCAAGTGACAGCATTCCAAAAACATCTTCATTTAAAGAAACTCAATGGCATTGAAGAAGAAAGCTCAAAAAAGAAACACGACACTTTTTCACGAGTTACTGAATTGGAAATTAATACTGTAATGTCCGCCCGTTGGCCGGGAGCAGCCTCTACCACCGGCCGCTGCTGCTCCGCCCGTTGGCCGGGGCCAGCCTCTACCACCGGCCGCTGCTGCTCCGCCCGTTGGCCGGGGCCAACCTCTACCACCCGCCGCTGCTGCTCCGTCCGTTTGGCAGGTGCAAGCCTCTACCACCGGCCGCTGCTGCTCCGCCCGTTGGCCGGGGCCAACCTCTTCCAGCCGCCGCTGCTGCTCCGCCTATTGGAGGGGGCCTGCCTCTTCCACCCGCCGCTGCTGCTCCGCCTGTCGGTGGTAGGTTAGCATGTCATTTGATGGTCATAAATGACATGTTCAACTTCCTGACGAGACATGTAAGGACAGCGGCCATAATTCGGAGTTTTGAAACCGAAAATGGTTTTTTAACTACAGCTAAAGTTCCAGGTTAGCAACTGTTATATTTTACATTAATCTTGTTATTTATTAATTACATCTCATTTTTTTAAGGTGATCCATTTGTGGCCCGCTATCCAACTAGAGATAACTACGTTGATGATAATAAAAGAGAGGCGGCCACAATATTTATGAATCACCTCATTGATTAAGGCGTGGTGACCCTAAATGGACGTAGGATCAACACAGGCCTAAATTTACAGGCATACGTCCACAGCCTGGATATGGCCACTACAGCGTGCATAATGCACGTTGTGCAGTGAAACGCCATCTTGGCCCCAGAAATTTGTTTTCCTCTGAAACTGGAGAACCTGGCAGGTACAACTGCAGCCTGCAGTATCCCTGCTATGGGAGAGGTAAAAGGAATTTTAAAAATTAAAAAAAAAAATTCGAAATTATTTTTATTTCTTTAGATAAAATTTGCGTAGATGTAACATCAACAACAAAAGATGAAGCAAGGAACTTGGCCTACTTTAAATTTGCTAAAAAACTTTTCGTCGCTGGAAAAATACCAGCAGCTCGCCGCTAATTCTTTTTTCCCAATTATTTGAACTGTTTCAAAGATCTGTCGACTCAGAAAAGGTTTGCGTGATTTAATAAGTTTCAATTTAATTTATTCATAAACTTTTTTCGCTTCCCCTATCTTTTAGAAGTTTGATGTTTTTTTGGAAGGAAGGAACTACGTCGTCAAATTGTGCTCCAGGTTCTCTTATCACCTGGGAGAAGAAATCCAATTGTGATGTAGATGTAGCCAATGTTAGTTGCTACCAGTACCTGCATCAGTTGCCGATCCGCTTTCAAACCAACGAAGAAAAACAAGCTTATCTGACGACGAAGATAAGGGAGATACGTCAACGTGAACAGCTCTCGGACCAATCACCGGAAGATTTGTGGCGAAGAGATCTCGAAAAACTTCTGGTGATTTTAAATGAGGCTGAAGTTGCGGAACAGGAAAACTTGGCTTTAATCGCCGAAACTACTCCTTCTGCTAAAGGTCGGCGAATCGACCCCTTTACTGATGTCAAAAAAGCCATTGTTACACTAATTGTTAGCTCTGATGACCGAAACCAGGCACCAACATATGGTCAGCATCAGGGAACAAAGAAAAATCAATTATCCGAAGAAAAGCCATTGCTCCACCAATAACAAAGCCTACAACGTCTTCGACGAAGAAGAAATCTCGCCGGGATTCCGAATCGGATACAAGCCAAAATGGAAAACAAATCCGTTGCTCCGCTACTTGTTAGCTCTGACAACCGACATGAGGCAGCGAAGGATGTTGAGTAGATGCACAGCAACAAAAAGCCATCCAAGGCTAAAGGCAAGAAGAAGAAGGACGAAAAACTGAAAGGAGAACGTCCAGACGCTGAATTCGCTTCCCCTATCTTTTAGAAGTTTGATGTTTTTTGGAAGGAAGGAACTACGTCGTCAAATTGTGCTCCAGGTTTTCTTATCACCTGGGAGAAGAAATCCAATTGTGATGAAGATGTAGCCATTGTTAGTTGCTACCAGTACCTGCATCAGTTGCCGATCCGCTTTCAAACCAACGAAGAAAAACAAGCTTATCTGACGACGAAGATAAGGGAGATACGTCAATGTGAACAGCTCTCGGACCAATCACCGGAAGATTTGTGGCGAAGAGATCTCGAAAAACTTCTGGTGATTTTAAATGAGGCTGAAGTTGCGGAACAGGAAAACTTGGCTTTAATCGCCGAAACTACTCCTTCTGCTAAAGGTCGGCGAATCGACCCCTTTACTGATGTCAAAAAAGCCATTGTTACACTAATTGTTAGCTCTGATGACCGAAACCAGGCACCAACATATGGTCAGCATCAGGGAACAAAGAAAAATCAATTATCCGAAGAAAAGCCATTGCTCCACCAATAGCAAAGCCTACAACGTCTTCGACGAAGAAAAAATCTCGCCGGGATTCCGAATCGGATACAAGCCAAAATGGAAAACAAATCCGTTGCTCCGCTACTTGTTAGCTCTGACAACCGACATGAGGCAGCGAAGGATGCTGAGTAGATGCACAGCAACAAAAAGCCATCCAAGGCTAAAGGCAAGAAGAAGATGGACGAAAAACTGAAAGGAGAACGTCCAGACGCTGAATTCGGATATCCTGCGCGTTTTCGTGACGGTTTTGATTTGAAATCGTGAAGACGACTTGTTTCCTGTAGTTTGTGTCATCGCTGAGCTACGAAGAGAAACTATTGCGTAGTACGCACACACCTATCAGCCACACTTATGTACTAGATATTTTGAGGCCCATCATTTTCAGTCATTTTTCATCAGTCCCAACCTCGAAGATGGAGCGTTGGATTTCCATCATTCCATGACTCCTTCTTCTTCCCCACCTTTCTGGTGTTCCTGCTCGGTATGTGTAGTGTTAGTCTTCGACATTAGTCTATTCGTTTTCTTCTTGATTTCTATTATTTTATCCAAAAAAACTGCCAAATTCAAAAGGCTTATTTTGATTTGTAAATAATTCATTCCCCAAAAAAAATATCCCCCCATCTTCAATCATCAATCCAAGAGGGGCCAACAGGGACTGGGCCTGAGAGAGCACAAGCTTCCCTGTTGGGCATATCTAGATTTGGGGGGATGGGTGCGGAGTTGCCATACATGGCGTCATCACAATATTCTGATATTCAAAGCATGTTCAAAGTTATTTCACAGATAAAGACCACTGTAAAAAAATTCCCTTCTTCCGGTCTTAGTGTCCTAGTTATGAATTATTTAAATTTGTTCGATATTCCTATCTTTAAACACAAGCGAAATCGCACCTTACACTTTCCCCAGAGGGGGGCGCGCGCGTCGTTTACAGCTCCCCTGGGTGTAAATATTATAGTTAAAGTGTCGTACTGTCGTCTGCTTTCGATTTGTTTTGCTTCAATCGGCAAGCAGACGACAGTCACGACACACACACAAAAAAAAACACCGAGAGGGACCTGCCGCCACACCGGCAACTCTTGGTATATCGTGGTATTTGTATGGAGTAAGCAAGTGGCCAAATATCATTGAAGGAACATACATCTTTTCTTCCTTATTGTGTTCTACAAGAGAAAAGCCTCTTCCATTATAGAAGATTTGGATGACATTTCCTTTCCTGTAAGAAGCAGAAAACAATATTTAGAAAACATTATAACACTCCATTAGTTTCTTAAACTTTCGGCGGGACTTACGGATCAATTTTCTCTTTTATTGCATTCATCCTTTTTGGGTCTCAAACTTTGTTGTTTATTGCTGCATTGATGAGAATTTCATCAAAGATCTTTAAAATTACAACGGATTAATGTAATGTACTGATAATTGCTTTTGGATTAAATTAAACTCGTTTCTATACTTTCTGTTATTCGAATTAACGACCCGGCATGCCTTTAAGAATAAAAAACTTATCTCTTTCATTTGTAGATTGTAGAGTGTAGACGTTGTTTTATTTTTATTTTAAGCCAAAATAACCTTAGTAGGTAACATTGACCTCTGCAGAACTCTCCGAAAAGCTATTTTAAGACATTTGAAATGGGTTACGTAACACAAGGCCGTTTAACTTCCGAGCTATAAAAATGCTTTATAAGTATCTTTATAGGCCTACGACAGCATAATCGTAACTCTGTTTCGTTAGATTATTAACATTTTTCTTGCCATGCAGCGCACCGTGGGTCAGCACAACTAAAATGCCTTATATATAACTCGCATTTACGAACTATTACGGCAAAGGCTCGGTTTTAAAAAGGCAATAAAAAATCGTTTTCCCGTAATAACCTAAAAACTCGGAGCCTCAACAAATAGCGCCCTTTTTCGTCCTTATTTTCACAGGAAGGCAACTGCGTCCTCATAAATGAGAAAATAAACATTCGACTTAAAATTAGTAAAACATAATCGTCTCACCAAGTCGAAATTCTAATTAAACCCACTGAATGCATGGCTCTACGCGTTGGAGCCAATAAAACTCTATGCGCACTTCCGCTCGAGCGCTTTTCCGTGCTTGAATCCACAGTGTGCGGAGACTCTGTTATATTAAACATTTACAAATCCTTTGCCGATTTTAAATTAAAAAAAGTAGAGAAAGAGGACTATTTAAAAAAAAAGTTAAATTTGTAATTTTCAGTTTCTGCGGGAGGAAACAAACAGATCAAGCTTAGATTGTAGAGCTTGTAATTCATTTTCCTTAATGGCCTGCTGAATACTTTTAAAGAAGTTGATGTAGTGATGAAGATTGTGCCTGTAAAAAGGAAATAAAAATAAGTATGTCGAACGGTAATGAAAGCAGCTATAGTAATTAGTACATCATTATCAGGATAGGCCCTTGAAGTTCACCCGTTGCGGTCAAATGGTGAACGTAACTTCGCGAAAACTTGCGGCAGCTATAGCATGAGCAGCCTTCTAATAAAGGTCTGGTGTCACTGAAGTATCTAGTGATTATTATGGCAATTACAATTAGGTATGTGAAAATCGAGAAATTTAGAAGCAATCGGCTTACATTTTGTCTTTAAGATTTATTTCGTAGACTCGATCCACTGCTTCGTCATTGCTGTTATCATCTGCAAGTTTGGCAACTTTTTGGTCCGTTGCAACTATTGCTGGGGCTTTCATGCTTGGCAATGTTTCAGTAACAGGAACGTTTCTGTTAATTAAATAATTACTTCATGTATATATGCAGGCAAAGTTGAAAAACGTAGTGCTTATTACTCTTTCGACAGTGAATTAGGAAAAACCAGCGCACCCCCTCTTTCTGCAACTAGCCACGGAAATGTTGCATCAAAAATATCAATGCCTGTTTTAAAGATTAAAAGACTTATAAAGAACTTTGGCGAGATTCGAAGATTTTTAAAAACCCTTACCCTTAGATACGAGTTTCAGTAGCACGATAGGTGTAATGGGTCCATGAAATGCTCGAGGTAGATTTTCCGGAAGTGAACCCTGTAATTAAAACCCCCAAAAATTGCTTATACAATCTGAATGTGTTTCACGGCTCTCTGGTGTCTGCCAAGACAAGAATGATTGATAACGTACTAAAGTTTCCGTTAAAACTGGCTCCACGTCTTCCCAGAGTAAATTCGTGGCAGATTCTCCGTTTGTGTGGAATCCTTCGATAACATAACCAGCAGCACCAAACCCTTTTAATTCGTTTATACAGCGCAATCTTTCTTTAATATTGTACCCCCCAGTTATACAAGCTAACATGGGAGTGTCTTTCAAAACCTGGGGAGTGTAGAAAAAAAAAAAACTGAAAATGTAAATTTACTGTTTTTGAAAAAGAAACAAATGTTACATACATCAGACTTTTCTTTCAGGTCAGCACAAATACCAGCAAACTTGACAGTAACATCAACAGACTTTCTAACCCTTTTAGCTGAACTGCTTTGAGTTGTATCTCCATCAACTATCGCTTGAAACATGTCTGGTTTCAATGCTTCAATGCAAGATATGTAAGTCTGGGGGTCAATAAGTTTCCTTCCACCTCTGGTCCTGTAAAAAGATAAGAGAGTTATCAGTAGCCACAGCCAAAGAGTGCTCTAAATTAAAAATTGGCATCACAATTGTTGAGGTGGATAGAAAATTAGGAACAGAGTAAAAAAAAAGTTATCCAGCATTTACCACAGAGAAATGGAATTCTTTTCATGGTAGCCCTCAGGTGTTGTAGTGCCAGAATCTTGCACAGACACATAATTTAAATATTCCTAAAAAGAAAGATTATATAATTCTTGATTCACTTTCAGGACAAAGTAGTCAAGATGCGATCATCTACACGACAAGATCAACAACCTTTAAACCTGCAAACTCAGCTATTCCTTTTCCGAATGCTTTCACATTTTTTGTGTGATCAACAAGCGTAACCAGAGGCATCTGAAGCATGTGGTGCCCAGTTGAAACCATTTGTAAGAGATCATAGCTCAAATGTGGAACAGAAGCACCCTATGGTTAAAAAGATAATGACAGAATCATGTTAAAAATGCAACAACATTTGATCGTAGGTAGAAAGATAATCATACACGAGTGTGTAGCAAAAGTAATGGGGTTTCGAATACAGCCTCTGGGATTCGAGCAAATTCCGTTAACGAGCCTAGTCTGGCACTGGATTCGGCCACCAAAGATACAGCAAATTTCATATTATTATACTAATCAGTTGCACTGTCACGGAAAAAACCTATTCGAAACCAAATTATTGCACGTGAGTCTCAAACACTCAAAGTCCAGCAGACGACAATTTTGTTCATTTGGATGAATACAATCGGCAGATGTCGTCGGCGCCAAATTCGATTGTCAGCATGACATTAGATCAATATATCGTTTTGGCATGAATAATAGACGACAAAAGATCAATGAATGACTCGTACGATGGTAAGAAAAGATATGCAATTCACGGTCGAGCGAGAAATTTGGGATTTAGACGTAGTATCTTCAATGAAAGAAAAGTTATGCGGTCGTCTGGCCTGTAGCGATAAATCTTTTCAGCCGAACAGCCGCAAAGCTCCGACGATTTCCCGTAGTGAAACCTGGCACAACATGCCAAACCAATCGCCGGTGATAAGTAATTATTGAGTGAAAATCTCGTCCCATTCTTTCTTTTCACTTTGGTCGTATTCTATCGGCCAGCCGAATTCGATTCCAGGAAAAGTTGCCCATCGGCGCTCATCGAAAGCTTTTCTCGACAAATAAGCGGAAGCCAAAAAAAAACAAAAATTTACTCTTCTTCGAACTGCTCCGTGCGCCGAAGATACAACAACAACAACTAGATACATCTTAATCATTTGCCCAGGAAAAAAGCAAACAATCACCTGCAAAACAATCCGGTTTTATCTTCTGTTTCTTTTCGCCATTCTACCCATTGACCCATTATTATCTACATATGTAAACTAATAACATGCACGAAAACAACACACAAGTCGGAATACAATTTTTTTTTCCCCCGGAAAAAAAACAACAAATTAAAATCGATCGGAAAACGAATGTTTCATGTATTTAGATCACGGCCTATTTTCCCGTCAATTTATGACATGTCATCTGACAGTATATAGCGGCGCTCATTCACAGTTGTCTGTCCGGTTCGTTTTTGCCTCCCGGCAGAAGGTGGCTGCCCCGGTGTCTTTCTCTCTCTCTTCTCTTTTCCAAAAAAAGCCATTTTCTCATTTCTATCTAAGGGTATTTCGCCAACTCCCGAAGAAGAAGAACAGGAACAACAACAGCGTCTAGGACCTGTTCCCTTTGACTACAGGTCGAGTCCAAGTATAGCCCTACTTATCGAATAACTTGAGCAGCTCGCACGCTCAAATGTTTTTCTTCTTCTTTCTTATATTGCTGACACGACACGACTGGCAGGCTCGTTATTATGCGCATGCACAATAAACTGACAGCGGCCATAAGAAATGCCTTCGTCTTTTGTTGTAAACAAATAAAAAGAAGAAGAAGAAGCGCGGGGAAACAACGAAAAAATCGTTCATTTGAAAGCTAAACTTATTAGGAATAAAAAAAACGGGATGAAAGGCTAAACGCCGACGCAAACACTAATATTACAAAACGCCAGGCAATAAGATATAGTATATAGTAGTAGTTTTATAGCTGAAATAATGTGCCATCTCTCAGAATTTTTATATTTCTTTCATTTTTCTTTTTCTTTTCTGAATTGGTTCTACAGTGAAACAGTTGGCGAGCGAACAAAAACCCCACGTTGTTTTCATTTCTTGTTTTAGTTGCCATATTTCTTTTGAGTTTTTTTTTTTTTCTTCTTTCTTCTTTTTCTGACTTCCAACAGTCAGCAAGACAAATTGAAACGATTGTTGACGAGAAAGTTCGCGGGAGCGGGAGCGGGGGGTGGTTGGCTTTTCTTCGTTGAACGCGTTTTATTGAAAGTCGCTCACGGATGTGCGCGGTCGATTAGAATATGGAAATTCCCGGTGGCAGGAGGAGGAAGGAGAATCTAAATTTGATGTGAGATCATCATTCACGAAGGAAACGCACCACATCAGACCTGAAATAATACAAAAGAAAAACCAACGCACAATCTGTTATATATGTATACGGCCATCATCTCTCTATCTACCACGACATAAAAATAATAAAAACCGCTACACAAGAGAGAAATTTGAATGTGGTAATTGAAAAAATAAAAATAAATAAAAATAAAAACAGATGAAAAGATAACAGACGGACGGAAGTTGCATTACTTTTTTTCCGAGGGAGGTGGCGGGTGATGGATCGCGTCGTCTACCCGCGGATGATTATTCCAGAAATATTTCAACCGTCTCCGCGATTGGGTTTTCCTACATCTGTGTATCTTTTTCTACACGCGTGTTGTTTTGTAAGAAAGGAAAAAAAAATCCCCAATTTTTCTTTGTGTCTAGCGTGAAATGGTGGACCATATTTCTATATAATATCTGGTGGTGGTGGTGGTGGTGGTGGTGGGTGTGCGACGACGATTCGACATAGCGCCATAGTCGGTGATCCGGCCGCGGTCTGGGAAATAAAGGAGGAATCGAGGGCGTATGTTATTATTATTATTACATGTGGGACCGGTTGGTATAGTGGAGGTGAGCTGTAACCACTGCAATATAATCTCCCCTATGCCCCGAAACACACCAAGTGAGAGAAAACAACACACACACATAGGCATTTATAAATATAGCAGATGAGAGACCGCATTCGATTCGCACTACTACCGGCCGTATAATCAATTCAGTTTCCCACATCGGCCGGCCACTGTACAGTATTTTTTGTTTTTTCGTTCACGCCCTTAAGGCAGTGAAGCTACTACTATCCTGTACGTATGTATGTATACACATCTATACGAAGCAATCTCCGCTTTCTACGTTGACCTTTGCACAGCAACTGCCGGCAGCTGCCCATCATCAAAAGTCTTGGTGATGAGTTTTTTTTTTCAAATTCCATAGTCGTATCGATTATTTGCGGTGGTTGCGATTTGGTGTAGATCCAAATCCAACAGGTGCCAGGTTGTACAGACAGTCATCTCGTCGTCGACAAAGATCTCCCGTGTCGTCCGGGGCGGACACACATAAAAGAGCGTCGAAATGGTCGAGGATATCACACAAGAGTTTGAGACTAGCTGGGCTCCGCACCCACAGTCGCAGTGGCAATTTGGTCATCGAGGAGAAACGAGTGAGAGAGAGAAAGAAAAAAGAAAGGGGAGAAAGAGAAAGAAAATAAGAAAGAAGGAGGTGCAGACTGCAGACGGGAGAGTTCGTGTGTAGCAGCAGAGCTGCTCCCTGCTGATTCCAACTGTGCCAGTCGTTCTGTCAGTGCCGGACGGGCAGGAAGCAAAAACCCCACAGTCTCTTCTGATTTTCTCTTGCTCTTTTTCTCTTCTTATTCTTGATTGCTGGACTGAACCATTCGAAAATTCCAGGGAATAAGAACAAGCTGACTCTCTCGTCCGTTATTCATTTCCACCCCCAAAGTGCATTCAACTCAACAGTTTCTCAGTTTGACCAGTCAACAACAACCCCCCCAAAAAAGCTCTTGTCGAAAATGATGGAAGGAGATTTGAAACTGGCCCAGGCCCTGGCCCGAATCAGTACCAACAATTCGAGGAGTAACAGTCCGGCCCGAACTGGCAGTCCCAACCCGGGAGCGGACGGCGGCGGGACGGCGGCTACCGACGACGCCATGAAAACGCATGCGTCCATGGTCCTGGAAAAGATCCAAGGCTTCAGGTGAGTGAGTAGTAAATATATTCCATTACACCTGGACAAAACTGTTGAACAAAAATTCCCCTGCCCGTTTCGGTGTCGATGGGCGAAGAGGTTGTCAAAGTTTCTCCTCGGCTCCATTCCAAATCGGGTGCCGGGACACACTGTGCAAACAGCACACACGAGAGAGGCTAGCTGGTCGGTCGTCATGATTCACGCGCACTTTTCCCTATAGATAGCGGCTGCTGGCCGTTTCACTCTCTCGACTCACGCGCACCTATGAATGAAGCAATCGCTAACCTCATTCGCCAAAAAGATTTATACCGAGAGATTCCCGTGCCGTGAGCCTCGTCTAAGTAGATAATCATTCAATTTGCGGGTACACCAACCCGTCCCCTCCAACCAAAACACACAGCAACGGTGGCTGGCGTTCACAACCTCTTGTTGCTTATTCGGTGCGGAGGGGGGGGGGGGGGTTGTTGTGTGTTGTCTTGGGGGGGATAACAACAATCACCAGCCAGAGTCAAGTACTATTTCTCGACTTTATTACAGCATGTGCACGCCAGATCGTGACAAAGATGGCGTGCTGTTCCGGTGGAGAAAAATCCCGACACAGCAGACGCGCCCTGGCACGTCTTTTTGCCCGTAGTTATATTAGACGTACACACATTTACGTTACGACTCCTCCCTTCTCTACCGACAAGTTGGGGGCTCCCATTAACCTCAATCCGACCTCATAGTCTGCGGCCGCCGTCCGGGAAACACACAAAAAAAAAAAAAAAATAAGAAAATGTTTTTTTTTCGGTTGGCGCTCATTTTCAATTGACTTAACCTCCCGTTGCGATCATCTCGTTCCTACACCCAGCGGGGGTGTTGAACACACTGAGCGCATAGGAAAAATCTCCCGAAAAAAAAAAATTATTTAGGAGCTCGGGAAGATGTTTGGCCGCGCCGCGAGGAGGCCACCACCACGTCAATTGCTCCGTTTTTTTTTTTTTCGTTTTCGGGAAACTGAAACGCGCGTTCAGTAAAGCGTTAATGATCTATTCCCGGTTCGAGTCGGATACATAGCCCGCAGCTGCTGCTCCTTTTATCCCGAGAGAGAGAGAGAGAGTCCGACTCGATTGGCGTCTAATATCAAAGGCCCCTAGTAAAAAAAGAAGAAGGAGGCAGACAACCGACAACTCTCCTACCATAAGGGATCGTGAATCGTGTGCACGCCGACCTTGTTTGACTTTGAATGGTGGGGAGTATTGCAGTCGATTAGATGAGCAGCTCACGAAGTCGTTACGAGATCAGACAATCGATACGGGAAAAATAAAAAAATATGAAAAGCCCCGAGGGGTTTTGGGTGAACAATGAGGAAAAAGAGTAAACGAGAGAGAGAGAGAGAACTAGTACTCATATGCGTCCCTCAGATGCTGCGGTCGATATATAACGCGGCGGAGAGGAGGGATTGAACTGTCAACAGTTTTTCACGATAAAGAAGAAGGAAATCTCTCATCGTGAATATAGGCGGTACAGAAACATAATGGTCGCCGCCATTTGCCACGGATCCTCCATCTCCTTCTTCTTCTTTTGAAGAAAAAAAACAAGTCAAACAAGAGCCCGGATAAGTATGGGAGGCTCCACCTCTGCACACAACTCTTCCAGATGCAAATGTACATGTAGACGAAAGCTTTTTCTTTCTTCAAGGCGGACGAGAAGCCGGTCTTCTGTGCGTTGATTCTTCTTCTTCTTATTTTCACAATAGAAAGCTCAGACTAGCGTCGAATCGGGGACAAGCCAACCACTAATCATTTCTATACTCCTAGTTTTGCATACTATATCCTCTCCCTGCTGGCCGTTTTCATTTCTCTCTCGCAGACGTTCATTTTGGCGATGGCCAGACCGAGTGTGCGTTTGATTCTAACGTCCGTGTCAACGCGGTTGCCCAGCATCTGCCGCCGCTACAAAGTCACGTCTCTCGCGTCCGACCGCCCGTAATAAATGTAGGTCTCTCTTCATAACCGTCTCAGTTGATGGCTGCTGCTGCTATACCATCAATTATCACGACGGTCGACGGCCGTCAGCACGAAAGAATTACGAAAAAAATATCAAATAAAAGAGCGGCGCTTCTTCTTCTTTCCTGTATCGGTCGTTATCCATTAGCCGTCATCAAAGTCAATCTATCTTGAGCGCGCAACACACATTTTCCTTTTTTTATTATTATTATTATTATTATTTGGGCGAGAAAACGAGTTCCCTTTGGACGTATACGGCGTGATCAGCATTCCGGCGTGATTTTCAAACATTTGCATTCGAACACTCCATCAAGAGCATATACAGAACAGACTATACTTTCACCTCCGCAACTGCAGACACACACGCAGAGATTAAGTCGGCAAGATTAAGATATCAAAAAGGGGGACTGCCATGGGAAAAGAAAAAAATAGACGATTGAGACACACGACGACGATGGAAATAATTTAGAGGAGAGAGAAAAAAAAAGGTGCTGGACGCTTGGAATAGAATGAAAAAAAGATTTCTAATTTCTTTCTTTTTCTTCCTATTCGTCGGTGGGCGAAAGCAAAACAAGAATTGGAACACACAGTTCCTTTCCTTCTATCTACCCATTTTGACGGCATTTTATTTTATTTTTTTTTTTTACCTGGTGGGAGGTGTAATTGTGTTTTCAAAATCGCTGGGTCAGTCCCCAATAATAATCGACGCTGAGCTATTATCACGTCAAATACTATATATAATAAATACCAGATTGGCGCTTTTCCTATTTCTTTTTTATCATTCGGACTGTTTCAACTCTCCGAGGCAGATTTACCAGCGACAAACAATAGAAAACTCGTTATATAACCATCATTCATCTTTTGCGGTTTCTCAACCCACGTAATATTGTTCATTCCCGTTTTTTTTTATCCCTCCAATTTATTTGTTGTATTATTGCGCAACTCGCTTCTGGGTTTTTTAAATAATGAATCAAGAACTAAGCGCCATCTATTGAATTCTTTAACAAAAATTTGAAATCGAAATTCATTTGACCGCTAGATGACTTCAATGAGCAATTCCAGTATTATCCGGAATCAAAGTGGTGCTGGCGGCTTGGCTGGCGGAAGTCAAATTATTTTACCGATCAATAAAAATGGCAATTATTCGAGCGGAACGAAATCAATCAGCGTGAAAACAATAAAACGCGCACACACACACACAAAAAAATTGTTTAATTTTTTTGTGCATCGACAAGGTTAAAGCGATTGGCCTTGCATTTGGGTTTTATTTTTCTTCCGGAAAAAGGCCTGACTTGTCAAAAAGGAAGTAATTTTCCAACCTTTACAAAAGAAAAAGAAAAGAAATCTACGCACAAGCCAAAACGTCAAGATGACGATCACACTTGGCACAACGGAAATAATGTTGGAGGGCTTTGTGTCGACCTTCCCTGTAGCTTGTCAATCCATTTTGATTCGGCACAGTCAACTGGAAACGAAACCCCCTCAAAGAATTCCAGAGACACATAATAAACATAGAGGAAAAATGGAAGCTGTCAGGAAGGTTCAGCCTCAAGATTTATTGTCGGGTTGCCACAACATTTGCGATTGCGTAGTCGAGGCTCTACAGAGGAAAGAACAGCGGACGATCCAATCATGCGAGTTGCAAACGCGGTGAGTCAGACACAATTTTCTGTTATTACCATATTATACAGCGAGAAGGATACAGCACAGTGTGTTGTATACATAACATATACAACCACACACAGATAGATAAAAAAAAAGGAAACAGACGGCATTGTACGAAGGTCAGAGAAAACCAGCCACACATTGTGTGTGTGATGGCAACTATATCCAACGAGCGAAATTGCTGCAACCGATAAAAATGTGTGTGGGGGAAAACAACCAAATTTTTACGGCGAATTTGTTTTGACTTTTTTCCTCAATTTACCAGGTATATGAGATTACAGAGAGAGGCAATTAAAAGTCGAATTGCTCCACTTGGATGAAATAAAAAAAGGAAGATGTGCCGTCAATGCCAAGGGCTTATAAGAGCTGTACAACGAAATATCAGTCCTAAACTGATAACCACAAGTTTGTTATTTTTATGTAACTCTGATAAAAATAATGTACATGGCAATTCTCGGCCGACAGTCTTTCAAAGCGCTTCGGACAGTTCAGGACTTTCATTTTCGTTCTCGCGGGATTATCGTTGGGCGAATGAGAAAAACAAGTTGTATCAAATAAGACTTGATCAAAATTGTGTGCTACAACTAACATTCCGAGGGGGCAATTCCAACAGAAACATTTCCTCTTGGGCGTCCTCGTGAGTGTGTCTTGTTTTCGGGTCTCTTTTTGATTTTATTGTAATGAAAGGGGAGAAAGAAGAATACATGCAACATTAGCTCAAGGGGAAATCAAAAGCTTTTGTTTAGTACCGTATAAAGCCTGAAAAAAGGTGTATGGACAGACCTGAGAGATAGATAGAGAGAGAGGAGGCCACCAATGCTAAGGTGTGTTTTAACTTTTCCCTTTTTCTTATTCATTTCGCCTAGACAAAAAAACAAACTCTCTCTGTTTTGTGCGCACGGTTGGTCACAGTCGGCTCCGGTGTCTTGTTTTGATTGGAAAGCTCCCGCAGCTCCCTGGAACGTCGTCCCTTTTGCCTGTGCGTTCTCTACTCCACTGTGTCAACCGACATTCTTTGATTGTTTCCCTACAACTACCCCACCGTCACATTCAGAGAATTCTTTTATATACGTCGTTTCTGTGAGCCTCAGGAAAATTTCTAATCGACGAGAGAATAATATTACGAGAGACAAATCAAGTGGCCGCCCGCAACGGACAATTCAGTCACAGACTCGACGTCCACTGCGCAAGAACCCACAGAATCTTGTCTGTCTGTCGTGCGTTGCGCTAGTTAGTGCGTGAACTTTTTGATTGATTTTTGTGGCTTTCCGATAAAATAGTCACGTCCCACTTGGCTTACGATGATGGTGAGGTGCGACTCTAATTCGTCCGAATCTGTCACGCATCAGACTCACGCTGACGGCGGTCACTTTGCTGGCGGCTGGAAATCATCGCCTTCGTCTGCTATTTTAAATAATCAAGTGACGTCTCCCGGTGTCACACATTCGATGATGATCACCGATGCAATCCCCACGACGACGACTGGAATTTGGCCGCTGGACTTGGAAGGTCATACCCGTAACATTCGACCAGACTCTGAGCAATTCTCCCGCTCAAGATCGGGAACTTGGCCGTAAGTCATTTGACTTTCGAACTCTTTCAAGAATGATCAAAAACAAAAAAACAAGAGAGACTTTCCTTTTTTCCAAGAAGTTTTTTGCCATCCCTCACAGCGAAAATTTTCAAAAAGGAAAAGAAAAAAGAGTTTCTTTCTCTTTGAAATATAAAATAAAAGGGTTTTCAATGACGTCACAGGACAGCGACAGCTGACAGGGCGCATGACTTGCTCTTTAGCAGCTACCCGCTGTCAGTGTCAGACGAGAATATTTTTATTGCCGACGTATTTCGTATTTTGGATATTTTTTCGTTTTTAATTGCCAATTCTTTTGTACATGGCAGCCTTCTTCTCGTTTTTATTCGACGTAATATTTCAACGTACAAACATTTCCGAGCGTTTTTCGCATTTTGATTAGCCACAGTCTTAATATTACGTCAAGGTCGATGTGCAATGAAAAGTGCAACACTATATAGCCTTGTAGGGGATTGGAGAAGTGAACGAGCCGGGATTCTGATTTAATAAAGCACTTGGCTCTATCACCGTTTAAAAAGAGATTCAAAACGTTACGCAATGGACTGTCATAAAAAATCAATCTCTCCCAGTAATGTGGATCAGGTGGACAATGTGTCACTTGAGTTTTCCAACGGTCTCAGACTTGGTGATGAGGATGGTGCCTGTCTGCACGATGCCAGTCACCAGTGCAGGTGCAAAGATGACAAGTGAGTACAGTGTATATTCTATTGATGTGACCCAGAAAACAATTTGGTTAAATGATTGGATTCCTTTGATTTTAATTTTTATGTGTCTGTCTTGTGGTTTTGCTTGAGGGCAGCAGCTTGAGGGGGAGGAGGTTTTGTCCTCTGGAAAGCACAGCTAAGGGCAACTCATAGCCTGCAGGGACCTTTTTGACTCGGTGACACAGCAAATTCCCAACCACAATTTTATGGATCACTTACTGTAATGCTTCTTTTTTTTTTCCCTGGGATATCCAATCAGAGTTGGAGTGCCAGATTGAAAGGAATGTGCAGTACAGTACACCTGAACTCGAGTGAACTTGGGAGTCATGTTTAGCTTGAGGACATCAAATTAGGTTGACTGCTATCTATCTATAGGCACTGCCGACACAATATGAAACCCAGGTATTTCCTTTCAATCCGTTCATCGTACGAGGCCGTGACCGAAACGAATGAAAAGTCACGCCAAGGGAAGGAGGAGCAGGGAAATTTCGGAGAGGGGGGGGAGTTCAAGCGTCGCGTTCAACTGAGGCCTCGTCCAGTCACTTGGCGCCCACCAGTCGCAACGGTGAGGACGTGTGAATTTTGTGGCCAACTGTCAACAACAGCGAAACGACAATTTCTTTTGAAAATTCCAAAGTCCAGTCGTCAATATTCTTCGATTTTGTAAAAAAAACTAATTTGGGGCAGGAGAAAGTGACAACTCGAGAAATTAAAGTGAACCACTTAACACTTGCGTGAACGATATAAAAGATCCTCGAGGTGAACTTGAACGCAAAAATGGCCGAAAAGAGTAAACAGCATCTGAATGGCAAAGTAATGGGGGATCATCCACTTCAGAAATCGGCGGTGGAGGCCATCAAACGCGAAGCTGTTAGGTTGTTGCTATGATTTCCACTTTACTTTAATATCTGTACAAAAATTTGAATTTGAAATGTGGGTTTGTTTTTTAAGAGAGAGAGAAAGAGAATGTGTGTGTTTGTTTGGCAAACCCAACGGCATCATCTTTGCGCGGATTGTTTACTATTTGTTTCGTACCTCGAAGGATTTCTCTCTCTCTCGTGCACTCCAAGGTCGCAACAACAGGCATCTTGAGCGAGAGAAGATTTTCGGCGATTGTTTTGATGGTGGTTTTTTTTTCTCGATTGCGCAGTCCGTCCGAACGGACCGTGACACCATAAAACCGCGAATCGAAATGTGCACAACGCCGAAACGAAATAAGAAAAATCAAATATGTGTGACTGACCTGTTTATTTATTTGACGTCTTCTTCTGTTTTGTTTTTTTTCTTCTTTTTCGGTATTTGATCCATCGATCCAACAGGAGGACGCGATCGCTGAACGCACCCAGTCCCATCCAGCAGTTCGGACCCTGCGGCAGGATCATGAAGAATTCCGCCATGGTCATGTAAGTTTTGAATTTCTTTCCTGAATCAAAAATGAATGAAGTCAGTTAGTTATATAGTCCCAACATAATTTCCACATCTGTGTTTGGAATCTTAACGAACAAAAGAAGGAGTAAGGATAATGAAATTTATGTAACACAATCGACAGCTTTCGCCGTGAAAGAAAAGAAGAAATGAATAATCATTTGACCCAGAGTCGTAACGGGAAGAGAATGTGGGGGGCAGATTGGGTCAGCATAGTCGTAACGCGAATCGTTTGTATGTATAGAATAGAAACATAACTAATGGTAAAAAAAAGAAGAAAGGGAATTTTGGGTTTTATTCGTTTTCAAGGACAGTTTTCATAGATTTCACTCGACGTTTCTTTCGTCAGCCAGACCCACACGTTGATGTTGTTTGGTTGTAAATTAGCGATGACCAAGACGCAAAAGTGGAAAACGGAAAAAAAAAAACTTTCGCCGGACCCAGACCTTGAACTTCGCCTACACTGGCGCTGGAGCGCGTACGAACGGAGTGTGCGCTTAGTTTTCATTTCGTGTGTTAGTTCGGGTTTTTTTATTCTTTTTTTCTTTCTGGTGTATATTTATGAGCGGCTAACTAAGTAACAAGTCACCACTATCAGCTAGACCAGCAGCGGTGTGGTTAAAAAATATCGGCCCACTTTTACCTCTACAAGATTTCTCCTCCCGCGGGTATAACATTGACAGCCTTTCGTGTCGCACTCATTCACCTATGATGGATTCCATTGTTTGGCTTGTTGTTTTTTATTTTTTTTTATTTTTTTATTTATTTATTTACAACCTTTCAAAGGAGACTTATTAATCCTACAGGTGAATGAGACGGAAAGGTTTTTTCCCGTTACTCTACTCTAATCATCGAGTGTGAAAGAGAGTTACTGCGTCAGAAGCTCCTGGAAGGTGAAAGTGTCGTTATTTTAGACGCTAGAAATATTCGAACGAATTAAAGAGGGCGGATTATTTTGAGTAGCCAGGAGAAAAAACAAGAAACAAAAAAGCAAGAAGCAAAAACTTCAAAATTGTACGGGTACCCCACAAAGCGCTGCGCGTTCTCATTCATCCAAATAAGCCAACCGCCCGCCCGCCCGCCGCCACCCCACCGCTAGTATTTTCCTTTTTGTGTGTGGCGGTGGGGCGTTGTCAGGGACGGTAAGAGCACTTTTGGCCGGCCCACCGTTAAGAACTGTGACTGACTTGCAAGTAGAATTGAGAGAGCGCTGGGCGAGCAGTAGATAGAGGAGAGGATAGTATAGGTGGATTGTACATAAGACGTTCGTGTTGAGTTGTTTGTGTCCGGCGTGTTTGCTCACGGCTCGTCAAAGGCACACGCACAGCGCCGTTAGCTCTCGAAATGAAGATCGAGACAAGTCCCAATCAGAGAATTACCTGGTAACATTTAAAAAACAACAAACGACGCTATTGTTTTCTTCTGATAGTATTGGGTTGTTTTGGTGATTGATTTGTTTCTAATTCACTTTTATTTTAATTGTGTTCAACAAACAGGACGATTCAAGATCCAGCCAGTCAGCGCTTAACTTGGTACAAGCCTCCATTGACGGTGTTGGTCATCAAAAAAGTTCGCGACGCCACCGTTTTGTCTCCGTTCGTGCAACTAGTCAAATGGCTGATTACGGTAAGTCTTTTTTTCCTACAATTCAGTTTGTCTCGATTCAAATCGAAATTCACGGATTGGTTTTTTGTTTTTCACAGGAGAAACGGATGGTGGTGTTTGTGGAGCACTCGGTGCTGGACGACCCGCTGCTCAGCAACCAACCGGGTTTCAACATGACGCGTGACAAGCTCATGCCGTTCCGCGAGGGCAAGGATGATCTCACCGACAAAATCGACTTTATCGTCTGTCTTGGAGGCGATGGCACTCTGCTCTACGCTAGCTCTCTATTCCAGGTAACGAAATACCTCCCCAACAACAACAACAACACCAACAACACGAAAGCATTTCTCTCTTTCCTTGTTGAATGTCAAGGCGATAAAAAATGCATTACAATTTCATAATGGACGCAATTGAATTTAGCAATCGGTGCCTCCGGTGATGGCCTTCCACCTGGGAAGTTTGGGCTTCCTGACGCCCTTCGAATTCGTCAATTTTGAGGAACAGATGATTAACGTACTAGAAGGTAATTCACTTTTCATGGCTAAATACTTCGATTCTGGCCAGATGAAAGTAACCAACCAATTGTGTGTCGTGGTTTTTTTTTTCCTTTTTCCAGGTAATGCGGCGTTGACGCTGCGGAGCCGATTGCGCTGCATCATACTGCGCAAAGATGAGGCGACGGGCAAACCCACCAAAGCGCCTACCAGTCTCCTCGTTCTCAACGAGGTGGTCATTGACCGCGGGCCGTCTCCTTACCTATCCAACATCGACCTCTACCTCGACGGCAAACACATCACCTCCGTCCAGGGAGATGGTACGTGTCGAGAGTAACTTAAAGTGATCCTGACCACCACCTATTTTCTTCCAAAAAATAGATGAAATAGATAAGACAGATGGGCTGCATCGTTTTGACAAACAGTTTGGATAGTGTGTGATGTTTTCCAAATGTTGTTCTCCGCTCAGTCTATAGTCGATAATTATAAGGGGCAAGCCGTGGGTGAAAGCTTCCAAACTCTTAACAGACTCACGCTCTCTTTTGTTGGGACAGGTTTGATTGTGTCGACCCCGACGGGCTCGACTGCCTACGCCGTGGCGGCCGGAGCCTCCATGATCCACCCGAGCGTGCCAGCCATTATGGTGACGCCCATTTGCCCGCATTCGCTCTCCTTCCGACCCATCGTCGTCCCGGCTGGTGTTGAACTCAAGGTATGTTGACGTTGGCGTGATTTAAACACCCAAAAACAAAAAAATTCGATTCGTCATAATTAAAAGAAAACAGGAATCAGTTTTTGACTTTTGTTTTATCGAATGGGAACGGAAAAACACTTTGAGGGGTGGGAGGGGTTATATATCCATACATAATTTCTTTTCACGTGTCTCTTTTTCCTCAAAACATTCCTTCACGCTATAGTGGAGAGAAAAAAAAAAGAAAAAGGAGGCTAAAAGTAACAGTCTCATTGAAAATGTTTTGGGGATTGAGAGTTACGGTTTCACTTGCTTGAATTTCTTTAATCACTTTCACTTGCTCTGTTTGCATTTCCCATGTCCTTAAATTATCATTTAATTGAGTAAGGGGGGGTAAGAATTTATTATTTTATAATTCAATGTGAAAACCAAAAACAATTACTAAAACCCAACAAAAATCCTCCCAAATTGTTGTGTATGTGCGGCGCGTGTATGTGTGCGTGTTATATATATGACAACAGATATCGGTATCTCCGGAGAGTCGCAACACGGCCTGGGTCTCCTTCGACGGACGCAGCCGCCAAGAGCTCAAGCACGGTGATAGGTGGGTTTGTCTTATCCAAACGAAAAAACAAAACAAAAAAACAACTAAAAAAAAACAAAAGACGATCCCCCTTACATAAAACAAACAACTTGTACATACAAAGAACGTACTACTACTCCCCCACTGCACACCATGATCAAACCTTAGCCCTCCCCTATCAGTGATGAGACTGCCTTAACCCAACTAGAAAAACAGCCTGGTGAAATTGTGTTCAAATCATGTCCTTAATAGATTGAGAATGTTTTGACATTGACGGAACAACAAGTGTGAGCCCAGGCCGTTGCTGTTGTTGGCTAGTTGTTGTTTGTGCTCGGCGGGTTGCATGGTTATGGGCTGATACGGTGTTGGCATATGCGTGTGTGTTTTTTCTCTATTGTGCGCGTGTTGTGTGTTTCGTTTGTTTTTGTGTGGGTTGTTGCGCGTTGCGGTGCGAGGTGCGGTTCTCTCTTGGTTAGTAGTAATGAACTGTTGCTGCCTACTGCCGCAGGTGACGCTCCACCCCGATGCTCGCAACACGGCCTGGGTCTCATTCGACGGGAGACATCACCAAGAGTTGAATGTCGGAGATAGGTTTGTGCAATAACCCATCACTTATATCTCTCTCTCGCTTTTGCTTCACCCATTTTCGAACCTTCGACTCTTTTCAACCCGACCTCAACTCGACACACGACCAAAAAACAAAGAAAACTAGCTCAAATTGCTCGTCCGAATTTGGTTGTTTTTCTTTCTAATTTGTGTTTCTCGCTTTCCCCTCCCTCCTAGTCTGAGGGTTACGACATCCATCTACCCGGTGCCGTCCATTTGCGCCCAGGACCAAATCACCGACTGGTTCGATTCGCTGGCTGAGTGCCTGCACTGGAACGTCCGCAAGAAGCAACGACACCTGGACGAACTTTCCGATCTGACTCGTATGTTTGACACCCTTTTTTGATCAAAATCTAGAACGCAATAATGAAATTCGAGTTGCCCATCTGCAGGTTCTCATTCGTCGTCCAACGATACCCTCGACTCGTTGGATCGACCAGACGCGCTCGACAGTTAGAATGGGACCAATCACCGACCGCATTTATCAACATCACAAAAGGCTTGATGCAACAAAAGAAGAAAAAAGAAAAATGGAAAACGGAAGATGTTATACACAACAATGCACTTTGCACCACCCGAAAATTGTCAAGGATTGCTGGGGAAAAAAGCAGAAAAGAAGAAGAGATTTTTGTTTTATTTCCTTTTTTTGGAAAACGAAATCATTTTTTGGGGGCTACATTTTTTTTTTCCTGTGAGCATTTTGATCGAGTCTGATGAAGAGTTGATTTTTTCCCATCATCGATGAAACATGTGTTTTTTTCTCACTTCCTTTTATATAGATTTATATTTCTCTTTGAAACAATTTCACACAAGTGTCGCAACGAAAATATCCTTTAAAGAAACCACAAGAAATATCAAAAAAGGAAAAAAAAAAAACGTTCGTTTTTCAAATTCTTGTACGGGACCATTCCCTCGCCCAATTCTTTCGCCCCTCTTAAGAAAATAGGAGAAAAAGAGGCTCTCTTTGCGCGTTTTTTTCTGGTCTTTAAAAAAAAAGAAAAAATTTCCCTGGATTTAGTAACGTTGTTGTTTTGTGTACAGGTGAACCGATATACGTCAAACCTTGCCTTAAAAAAATAATTCAAAAAATGCAAAAAAATAACACAGACGCTGCAAACTAAAACAACAACAAAAAAAAAAGGGTGGAGGAAACTATTTTTGTGTAAGATGAAACTGGCGACATTGCCACTAACGGTTAGATGAGGAAACCGTAATTTTTTTTTTCACCCCGAGTTATTATAGAAAACAATTTTTTTTATCTCCCATCTGCATAGCCCCAATTTTTTCATGCTCTTATATTTTTCAAAGTTTATTTTGGATGAACGTGCGTGAATCATGTTGGTCTTTCTCATATTATAGATTTAGTAAAAATCTGAAGTAATAATACACATACCACAGTGTTGCTCTTACATTGTTTGTTTTTTTTAATTTTTTATTTCACTTCCGGCAATTTCCGATACTACGGTCAATTTTTTGTTTTTTAGAAAGTTCCTATATTTTTGTTGATCGCTCGTCACACTTTGACGCAAGTTCTCGTTTCTGTTTTTTTTTTTTTTTTTTTTTTTTGTGGAATAATCTCGAGATATTCGTGGAAAACGAATCATATCGAGGTGGGCGGTATCACGTTGCGTAATAGTCCTGGCCCCCAATGACCAACCATGCCAATAATATCGACGATTACGTAACGGTAATACGAAACTACAAATTCGAGCAAAGCTCAGATATTCTGTTAAAGATGACACGACAGTTTTAAAACCTGTTAAAACTGTTGTGTCTCGATTTTCTTGGGAAATTTAATTATAAAAATGTCAATATCCCTAAGGTATCGTTCCAGAAGAAAAAAAAAAAATGTCGAGTCTGTGACCGTGACTAACTCGTCGGAAGTGTTACCACAGCAACTGAGGTAATCGGTCGCGGTAGCCCTCCGTGAATTTCTTAAAAGCAAGATTGATTTGATTAGGTGGCTTGTTACGCAACTCCCCTTGCGACAGATATCAAAACAACCGTTTCATTTCCTATTCAATGGAAAACTCTTGCTCTTAATTGATCCCCATTATAAAACCAGATCAGCTGTTATCTCAACCCAATTCATTAGTGAAATGTATTTTTAAAAGGCGACAACAGTGACTTTGAAAAATTTAAAAGGAAGTAAAAGTGGGTCGTTCCAAATCAAAAGAATTTTCTCGCGCCTGCGCAGAGCAGCCGCGTGATTAATTCACGATATAGATTTATTCCCGATGGCAGACAGCATTGTATTAATAATTCGTGCTGTTACCTAACATCCCCCTCCTCTTTCTTTGGTCTGTAAAGATCCCTAAAGGTGGGGGTACCGGTATTGCCATCGGCAAAAAAGAGAGGGCGAACGATCGGTGATTTCCCTTTCCCCCCTCTACACCACACGACGAATCCAGCCTCATGTGTTGTTACATAGCAGACGTAACAGCCGGATGCCAAGCCAACGATCTAAACAAACACCAGTGAGCAGCTAGTAACCGAGCTGAGGCTTCGCTGTGTTTAAATCAGCAGCTCCAAGGCTCAGAGTCAGGTGCACAACTCCACCCGGTACACCAGGAATTTGCCTACCAATTCGACTTAAATTTCGCATAACAAATGGAGCTGAATGTGTGGGTGAGTAACATTGAATCGCATTTCGTTTAAATCAGCCTCGGTTGTGTCGTCGAGGCGAACAGAAACACTTAAAAAGTAGGAAATACCGACAGTAGGCACACACGGCCACCATTTCTAACATTTTGTCAAAGAGACCAAGATGGAGAATCAGCCAGTCATGCATTCGAGCCAAGGCCTCTTTCTTTTTTTTTATTTCGTTCCCATTAAAGCTTGACGTCATCACCGATCAACTGTCAAAATAGGCAACGCCGCTTTTCCTTGCGCAATCAATAACCGCCAAGTTTGAATTTTTAAAGAAGGAGGAAATTTCCCACCGCCACAATGACATCGATTACTGTCAACCAAAAAGTGCGAATTGATTTTATCGCTGAATGCCCTTGGCTCGAATCTTGAAAGAATAAAAAAATAAAATAAAAATATCTTTATGAGATATACTCGAATTTACAGCAAAGGGCTTATTGACCCCGTCATTTGTGTTAATAACCTCCAAAGAGAGAAAAGCTTTGACACACTATCTGTTTCCAGATAAGCCGCACATGTCCGCCTCTGTTTCTTAATGTAATTCTCCATAGATTATTCGCGTATGTTATCGTTCAATTTCTTCTCGGAATACAACAAGGGGCTATTTGTATGATGACAGGGCACAAAACAAATATTGTCCAGCAGCTTCAACTTTCGTTTTCATTGAGGTCATTCGTTGATGGCTGGTTAAGTAATTCAGTAGTTGAAAGATGAGCTCTAAAGGCGAGAAAAAACCTCTACTTTTGGCTTTCAATCAACAAAGCCAGCGAGCTTCTTTTCGTGTAAAAATTTCGAAAACAATCGAGGGTTCAATCGAAACTATACGTTAATTCATCTGTTTTCATTTCCAGGAAAGCGAATACAAGGCAGTGCCGACAAGCCAACAGCCGGAGCTGAGGAAAAATGGGACAGATGAGGTGCTCACCGTGTCGTCATCGTTCTCATCGCAACCGGTGACTTACTCGTGGGAGAATATAACCGTCTTTCACGAGACTACGCCGGGCAACTGCCTCACAAGACTGTGCAAAAAATCTCCGCCCATTCAAAAGAAAATATTGGATGATGGTGAGCATTGTCAAAATAGTCAATTAACTATTCGCAGGACGTATAACAAAAGTTGTCATTGAATTTAGTCACGGGAATTGTCCGTCCTGGCGAGTTTCTGGCCATCATGGGAGCGAGTGGAGCTGGTAAAACCACTCTGCTCAATTGTCTGACTTTCAGAAACTCGGGCAAACTCAAAATATCGGGCGAGAGATATCTCAACGGTGCAAAAGTCAACATAGATACCCTAGCACGTATTTCCGGTTACGTTCAACAAGATGATCTCTTCATTTCAACCCTAACCGTCCAGGAACATCTTCGTTTTCAGGTTTATTTCGACTCATTAAAAGAAATAATTTAAAGTTTTTTCAAAATTTCGATTGTAATTATAGGCATTGTTGCGGATGGATAAACATTTGACGTATCAAGAACGTATGATTCGTGTAGATGAAGTCATGGGGGAACTAGGGCTTAGCAAATGTTCTAATGCCAGAATCGGTCATCCAGAAAGAGGAATCAAAGGCATTTCGGGAGGTGAAAGGAAACGACTGGCATTCGCTTCAGAGGTAAAACAAAACAAATAAAATTTATTTTCAAATGTAAATTTTCTTACAATTGATTTTCTTTTAAAAAATTAAAAAGGTATTGACCAATCCTTCGTTGATGTTTTGTGACGAACCCACGTCTGGTCTCGATTCTTACATGGCACAAAACATCGTCCAGGTAAATCCATTCAAAACGAATTTTGAGAAAAGAAATTTAAACAAAATGTACAATTGGCAGGTATTGAAAAATATTGCGTCAAAAGGCAAGACCGTGGTGTGCACGATCCATCAACCGTCATCGGAAGTTTTTGCCTTGTTCGATCGGATTCTTTTGATGGCCGAAGGCAGAACGGCCTTCCTGGGCCCCGTTGGCGACGCTCTTTCTTTTTTCTCCGCCCAGGGATTGCCTTGCCCACCCAACTACAATCCTGCCGATTATTACATCCACACCCTGGCCACGATTCCTGGTCAGGAAGTCGAATCCAAAAAGAAAAGCAAGGAGATTTGTGATGCTTACAATTCGTCCGAGTCAGGAAATTTGGTCCAAGAAATGGTTATTGCCAATCGTTCAATCAAATCGTCCAGATCGCAAGAACTTGATCTCGAACCAGTAAAAATTCAGCGTTCGCCTTATAAAGCCTCGTGGTTTGCGCAGTTGAGGGCTGTCATGTGGAGATCTTTCCTGTCGATCAGAAGGGAACCGGCAGTTTTGAAAGTCAAAGCATTCCAGACTATTGTAATTGAAATTTTTCTCAATCCCCATTTGCTCCAACTACGTAACCGTCTGATTTTTGGGAATTTTTGCAGTTCATTGCAACTTTGATTGCACTCATCTTTCAAGGGCAGACCCTTGAATTCCAGAATATCCGAAACTACCAAGGAGCTCTCTTCGTGTTTCTTACCAACATGACGTTCCAGAGTGTCTTTGGAGTCATTAATGTAAGTCGACATATTTCAAAAAAAGGATAAGCTATTATGGAAAGAAATGATTCGATTCGGTTTAATGCAGGATATTACTTTGGAACTGCCCGTTTTTCTAAGAGAACACTTCAACGGAATGTATCGAACTGACGTTTACTTTCTGTGCAAGACTACGGCCGATATCCCCGTCTACATATTTTTCCCTTTCCTTTTCGTTGCCATTCCCTATTACGCCATAGGATTGAATCCCGATGTCGGAAGGTTCTTTATCGCCTGCGGTATAGTCATTCTCTTAGCCAACGTGGCCACATCTTTCGGTAAGAAAAACACTTTTGCTCTAAATATTTCTGACGCAACATACGTATATCTTTTCATTTGCTGATAGGTTACATGATCTCTTGCCTGACCAGCTCCACCCGAGTTGCACTTGCGCTAGGCCCACCATTCATCATCCCGTTGCTGCTCTTTGGCGGTTTCTTTCTCCGCAATGGTTCTGTGCCCGTCTACTTCGATTGGCTTCGCTACATCTCCTGGTTCATGTACGCTAATGAAGCTCTCTCGATCAACCAGTGGAACGGAATCAGTTTCAACGACACACGCTCTCCTTGTCCCGATCACGTCTGTACAGAAGAATACATTTTGAAACAATTCGACTTCAACCCGGTAATAATGCGACATTTAAATGAACACCATTTCAGGCTCGTTTTTTTTAAATCTCGTATTTGACATTACAGGACAATTTTTATCGCAACATTGGCTGTCTCTTCGCCCTCATAGTCGGATTTCGGATCCTTGCCTTCTCAGCATTATTGAAGAAAACCTATCGCAAAAATTAGCGGTCGAATCTCGTATCTCTCGCAAGAAAATCTCGATCAAATTATCAAACCAAATCTCGTTCGTTTCATGACATCCCCCCTTGTATACCAGCAGCGAGAACATGTATTACTTTCAAGTCCGTTGTTGTAATTTACTAGCACAATTGAATGCACAGCATTGTTAAAGTTAAGTTTAATTTTTGTTCTTAAAAAGAATAAAAAAAGGACCGAAAAAGGATGAACTCTTATCAATCCGCTAATGAACGATAAGATTAAAAAAAAACCAAAACGTCTGCACTGGCGTCAAAAAAGACATCAACCCGTTATTTTGTTTAGGCAAATTAAGTTTCGGGTTGTGTGACACATCAATATTGACACTATTGATATGGCAGCACTTGCCACTCGTCACAACACAGAATATCAAATCTACTGAACTATAGTAGTATATTATCTCCTTTGTGAATTAATACCAACATGTCGAGCGGATGGCGCGAAGCCGTGTAAATTGCAGCCAACAAAGTAAAACAAGACGGAAGAAAACAAAAGACTGTCTGGCAGGGTTTTAAACGCTTAGAGGGTTTCATCTCGCCATTTGTGTCTATGAAAGACTCTTTTCCAGACAGCCGTACAAGTCATTCACCTAACGAGTATCGCCGAGGACAGCTCGGTTACATTTTATTTTATTTTTTACAGCAGTCAGTGATCGTACGTGTGTTTGATTTTCAGTTCACCCCCTTTAACGAGGATTCTGTCAGCCATTTTTATTAGAAATATCGTTTTTTTTTAAATTAATAACGAGTTTTATGCAAAAGTATTTGTGCGATAGAAGAAGAAAGAATTGGAGACATCAACCATGTCTCTTCACAAGGAAAAGCAGCGCTTAATCCAGACGTCTCGTCGTACTGGCTATTCATCGATCGCAGTAAGTTATTACCTAATGATTACCGTTTTTTGGATTAGCAAGCATAAAAGGAGTAGGTATTAACCAATTGTATGAAACCTTGTTTTTGTATAATTTTGAAAGGACAGTTTAAAAATTTTTACAAGCCAAACCGTTTACGACCAAAGTTATTATCTGAATGTTGAAACTTATTACCGACAAGTTGTTTGCGTTATCACACTTGGCTTTGGAAAAATTTTGACCCTGCAGATGTTTACTTGTACCAGATACCGTAGTGCATTGTCATCATGACCAAAAAAGTAAAATCAATTTCAAATGCCGACTTTCATCATAAAAGCTAACTCGCATTACTGACTTACTGCAAAGCCCTTGTTACGTAAGCTTGGCACAAGTTAGGTAAGTAATGCAAATGAGGGGGAAAAAAATCCTGAACTCAAACTTCCTATTAGTTAATGCAAATTAAATCACTTCTACATCACAAATTTGGCCAGTTAGCAATCCTTACTTGTTTAAAAAAAAACAATCATTTATATAGGGGGTGGAATCACGATCGAGATCAAACAAGCTGCATAGCAACGGCAAAGATGACTTTACCGTTTCTTTTACAACATCTCCTCCAGCGACTTATTCATGGGAAAATATTGAAATTTACTTGGAAACAAGTCAGGGAAATTGTTTCAAACGTTCCGCACCAGTTCAGAAACGGATCCTTGACAATGGTATTCAATTATTTCCTTCTGGATACATTACGTCTACCGTATAAAATAATGACGTCTTTCTTTCTTTGAACAATTAGTCACTGGATGTGTTCGTCCTGGTGAGTTCCTGGCTATCATGGGAGCAAGTGGTGCGGGAAAAACCACTCTTCTCAATTGTCTGACCTTCAGGAACACGGGCAAACTCAAAATTTCCGGAGACAGATATCTCAATGGCGAAGTGGTCAACACCGATACATTGGCCCGCATTTCCGGCTACGTTCAACAAGACGATTTATTTATTCCTACTCTCAAAGTCAAAGAACATCTACAGTTCCAGGTTAGTCAGCGACAAAAGACAATGAGTAAACCAAAGCTAATAGAGTACTTTGATTTTAGGCACTGTTGAGAATGGACAAACATCTGACTTACGCCGAAAGAATGATTCGTGTTGGCCAAGTAATTCATGAATTAGGGCTTTCCAAGTGTGAAAATACAGTCATTGGAAATCCAGAGAGAGGCATCAAAGGTATTTCTGGAGGTGAAAGGAAACGACTGGCATTCGCATCGGAGGTATTTTTTAAAAGTTAAATTTGTTTTCAAATGTAAATTCTCTAACAAATGCTTTTCTTTCAAAAAATACAAAAAGGTTTTGACCAATCCCTCGTTGATGTTTTGTGACGAACCCACGTCTGGACTCGATTCTTACATGGCACAAAACATCGTTCAGGTAAATCCATTCAAAGCGAATTTTGAGAAAAGACATTTTTATCAAATGTAAAATTGGTAGGTCTTGAAAAATATTGCGTCAACTGGCAAGACTGTGGTGTGCACGATCCACCAACCGTCATCGGAAGTGTTTGCCTTGTTCGATCGGATTCTTTTGATGGCCGAAGGAAGAACGGCCTTCCTGGGACCCGTTGGCGACGCTCTTTCCTTTTTCTCCGCCCAGGGATTACCTTGCCCACCCAACTACAATCCTGCCGATTATTACATCCACACCCTGGCCACGATTCCTGGTCAGGAAGTGGAATCCAAAAAGAAAAGCAGGGAGATATGTGATGCCTATGTGGTTTCAACAGCCGGTCAACAAATCCTTGAAATTGTCAAAGCAAATCGTTCGTTCAATTTAACTGAAAGTCAAGAATTTCAGCTAGATGACGTGAAAGTCAAAAGATCCCCTTACAAGGCTTCCTGGTTCGCTCAATTCAGGGCCGTCTTTTGGAGGTCTTTACTTTCTGTGCTCAGAGAACCAGCCGTCTTGAGAGTCAAAGCATTCCAGACCATTGTAATTTCAATATGTGGCATTCATGTAAGACGAAATCAATTAACGCACTTTTTTCCCCTTCAAATGCAGTTCATTTCAGTGCTCATTGCTCTAATCTACCAAGGACAGACACTTCAATACGATAACGTACGCAATATCCAAGGTGCTCTTTTCATTTTCCTCACCAATATGACCTTTCAAAACGTCTTTGGAGTCGTCAATGTGAGTCCTACATTTTTATTTCATTTTATTTTTTATTTTTTTACATTACGGTTCTCTTACATCCCATTTAATTATTTTCTGACCAGGTAATAACCAGTGAACTGCCGATATTCTTGCGCGAACATTTCAACGGGATGTACCGAACGGATATCTACTTCCTGTGTAAAACGCTCGCTGATTTGCCCGTTTACATAGTCTTCCCTTTCGTCTTCGTCACGATCCCGTACTTCATTATCGGATTGAATCCGGGTGCCGAACAATTCTTCATCGCTTGTGGGATTGTTATTCTTGTCGCTAATGTAGCGACGTCATTCGGTGAAAAAAAGAAAAGCTTTCGGCATGATTACGTAATCGAGAAATAATCCTTTTTACAAATTGGCGCACAGGCTACATGATCTCCTGCATGGCTGGATCGACACAAATCGCCCTAGCTATGGCCGCTCCCCTTATCATTCCCTTGTTGCTTTTCGGTGGCTTCTTTCTGCAAAACGGAGCTGTCCCTTTCTACTTTGAATGGATGCGCTACATCTCTTGGTTCATGTACGGAAATGAAGCACTTTCCATCAACCAATGGTCTGGTGTCACCTTCAACGATACCATCTGTCCAAGAGGGGTCTGCACTGGGGAGAAAATCTTGGAGAATTTCGACTTCAATCCGGTAAGTATTCGATTGATTTTACACGATTGTCAATGAGTCCTTTTCATTTTTTTTTTTTTTTTCATTTCAGAACTTTTTCTACCGTGACATTGGAGGATTGTGCGGATTAATTGTCGGTTTCCGCCTTGTAGCCTTCTTTGCCCTTTTGAGCAAGACTTACCGCAAAAATTAAATGTTTAATTGCAAAATTTTTTAATGGAACGCAATTTTATTTCAAGTCATACGTCGCATCTCTTTGACTATAGAGTCCACCCGAATTCTCCCATTTACATTTTACTTTTTTAAATACATTCTCTACTCTCAGTTTTTTAAATAGACAAATTGATGCTTAAAAGAATGAAATGCTTCAAAAAGAATAAAATGCTATCGCAAAATTTAAAAACAAATTGTATCGGAATTCTACAGTATAAAGGTGGTGAATTTTAGTTCGATGGCGTTCAGTACAATTAATCCTGTACTAATCAAAATATACTTTAATAAACAATTAAACCTTTATTCAAATGAACTTTTAAGCGAAAATGTGATCATTCAGACACCCTCGTTCAGTATAAAATAGCTAGTCATCTCTGTCAACGGTTGGAAAGATAAGGCATTGTGCGGCCAATACGTAATAGCCGCAAGATAAGCGATTGAAAATATTCATTACGCAACATGTCTGGCAATCACTCGCTTGTGATTTTTGTATAAAAAGATTAAACCTCGACACGACATTAAGTCAATTGCATTCTATAGAGCAAAGTAGCTTGATGTCAATTTGAGGTTGGTCTCAAGCCAAACTTACACAACAAGCAATGGAGTTACATTCCGAAAAAGCCAAAGATCAGCATTCCCTAAACGCAACTTTTGTTAATCTTGGGTTCGACAAAGAAACGGTAGGTTATTCAATTCTAGATTTACAAAAAGTACTAGTTCCAAAGAAAGAAATTTCGATGTCGAGAAATCTTCTGCAAATAATAAAAAAATAATATACAAATGTTTAATTTATTTAGGGAGAGAATGGAACATCCAGCAGGAAATCGAGCCTTGGAAGCGGAAAGGGGGACTTTAAATTCTCAATGAAAGCGTCACAACCCGTGACATATTCGTGGGAAAATATTGAAGTTTACCTAGAAAAGAAACAGGGAAATTGCTTCAAGCGTTTGCCACCAACTCAGAAACGAATTCTGGACAATGGTATGTAGTAGTAACATTTTTCTGAAAGAACAATAAAATAACCAAGATAATTTGATTGTCTCCATTCGAAAAATTAGTCACCGGATGTGTTCGCCCTGGCGAATTTTTGGCTATCATGGGAGCCAGCGGAGCTGGCAAAACCACTCTGCTCAATTGTCTGACTTTCAGAAACACAGGACAATTGAAAGTGTCGGGTGAAAGAAACCTCAATGGCGCCAAAGTAAACACGGATACCCTAGCCCGCATTTCAGGCTATGTACAGCAAGACGACCTGTTCATCCCTACGCTTACTGTCAAGGAGCATCTAGAGTTCCAGGTAAACACAGTTAAACAAGTGAAGAGGAGAAAGAAAACAAAAATGAACAATTTGTCTTTCACATTTCAGGCCTTATTGCGAATGGAGAAACATTTGAGTTACAATGAACGAATGATTCGTGTAGATGAAGTGATTAACGAGCTAGGACTGAAAAAGTGTCAAAACACAGTTATAGGCAATCCAGAAAGAGGAGTCAAAGGCATTTCGGGAGGTGAGAGGAAACGACTGGCATTCGCCTCGGAGGTATTTTTTAAAAGTTAAATTTGTTTTCAAATGTAAATTCTCTAACAATCTTTCAAAAAATTAAAAAGGTATTGACCAATCCTTCGTTGATGTTTTGTGACGAACCCACGTCTGGTCTCGATTCTTACATGGCACAAAACATCGTTCAGGTAAATCAATTCAAAACGAATTTTGAGAAAAGAAATTTAAATCAAATGTAAAATTGGCAGGTCTTGAAAAATATTGCAGACACGGGCAAGACTGTGGTGTGCACGATCCACCAACCGTCATCGGAAGTGTTTGCCATGTTCGATCGAATTCTTTTAATGGCTGACGGTAGAACGGCCTTTCTCGGCCCGGCCAGTGACGCTCTTTCATTTTTCGCCTTGAAAGGATTGTCATGCCCACCCAACTACAATCCTGCCGATTTTTACATTCACATCCTGGCCACGGTCCCTGGTCAGGAAGAGGAATCCAAAAAGAAAAACAGGGAGATTTGTGATGCTTACAGTTCATCGGAAGCGGGTCAACAAATTTTAAAAATTGCCCAGGCCAATCGTTCACTGAATTCCACCGAAAGTCAAGAATTTGAATTGGCTGAAGTAAAAGTTAACCGGACTCCATACAAGGCTTCCTGGATCGCTCAACTGAGGGCCGTATTTTGGCGGTCCGTTATTTCAGTATTCAGGGAACCAGTGGTTATAAGAGTCAAGATTATCCAAACTATTGTAAGTTTTACTGTCAACCCCAGTTTAAATTTTAGACTTTTTAACACTCGCATAACAGTTCATTTCAGCTCTCATCGCAGCAATTTACCAAGGGCAATCACTCCAACTCTCTGACGTTCGCAACATTCAAGGTGCTCTCTTCATATTCCTCACCAACATGACTTTCTCAAACGTCTTTGGAGTCGTCAATGTAAGTTAATAATATTACTGCAAATTACGTAACACAGAGGTGATTTGATATTCTTTGTGGAACTCTCCTCACAGGCGATAACCGCTGAACTGCCGATATTTCTGCGCGAACATTTCAACGGAATGTACCGGACGGACGTTTATTTCATTTCCAAATCTTTTGCCGACCTCCCATTGTTCATTATTCTGCCCTTCATTTTCATATCAATACCCTACTTTGCTATTGGATTAAATCCTGCTGCCGACAGGTTTTTTATCGCCAGCGGGATCATCATTCTTGTCGCTAACGTAGCTTCTGCATTCGGTAAAAATCTAAAAAAAAAAAAATTACGACTACTCAATTTACTCAATTCTTTTCGACATGTCTGTTCTTTAGGTTTTATGGTCTCGTGCATTGCTGGCACGACTGACATTGCTCTCGCTATAGCACCTGCACTAGTTATTCCTCTGCTGTTGTTTGGAGGATTCTTTTTGTCGAACGAGGATGTACCAGTCTACTTTGACTGGATGCGCTATATCTCTTGGTTCATGTACGGCAATGAGGCACTTTCGATCAATCAATGGTCTGGCGTCACCTTTAACGACACGGGCTGCCCAGGTGAAGTGTGCACCGGGGAGGCCATTTTAGCACAATTTCAATTTAACCCGGTAATTAAAAATTAATTAATGTATATAACACTTTTATATACGTTAATTGTCATACTAATTACTCGTTTTCATATTTCAGGACTACTTTGGCCGAGACATTTGGTGCTTGGTTGCTATGATTGTCGGCTTACGTATTTTAGGCTTTTTAGGACTTCTGAGCAAGACCTATCGCAAAAAATAGATTATTCTGAACAAGTGAATTCAATTGGCCTATCCTCGTACTTCCCATAAAAAATTATCTGTCTGTGTTGAACCGAACGAGAAATAAACGTCATAGATTTCACGAACGAAAAACACTCAAACGAACGATGAAAATCCCAGAAATTAACATAGGATTCTAAAAAAAAACTATCTTTGCAAATGAGGCTGTAACAATAACGAGGAAAATTGGGGAAAAGAATGTTTTTTTATGTTCCTACCTTTGTGTTGTCTTCTTGGCAATGAATTGATGACATGGAAGAGTTGATGAATTAATGATGAAATGTAGTATCACTGCTGTGGCTTGGACGAAAATTTATTTGGGCCCATTATTCTGTCAATATCTGAGCGACCATAGTAGTAGTTCAAGAATAGTCTACTGAAATTATAAGAGAAAAAAAATTTAAATATATTCATCTAGACATATATTTATGAATCACCAGAATTGTTTGTGTTCAGTGAGTTTTCCACAACAGTAGGCAGCGAAAGCTCAACTTCAGTTTTAGCATAATAGCATTCAAGCAATGACATCACCTTGACCAATCACACTTCAACACACACAACTAGTTTGGTGAGGTATTTTCTGATCAAACTAACCAATATTTAGTCAGGGTTTTGGATGAAAGTGTAACCTGCTTACCTGCTTGTTGATTAAAACTCTAAAGTTTTTGTTAGCCAGTTTAGAACAACGAAAGAGTCAGACAACAAGAGGAAAATCGTCAGGTGGAGAACAACATATGCATGAACAAAATGTTGTGCTTCCTTATTCGCACCTTCATGGCTTAATCACCAACTCGCTATTGGTTTTTCCCAAGCAGTCTCTCATTTGAATACGATTCGCAACGTGCTACATTGAGCGCCTAAACTGAAGAGACTGATTTCCTCTTCCCAAACCTCCGTTTTGAGGAACAGCATTGCCAAACTGTTGGGAATATTTACGCGCGGGTATTTTAATTTAAAAAAAAAAAAAAAAACATAAATTAATGAAACCAAAATATCTCGTACAAAAAAAAATTTAAAAACAAGTATTTTTTCCAGCGATTATTCACGAACTGACAAATTATGACAAAAGAAGAAATTATTCAAATTAACTCATGGTTTTCATGGATGTGTATTGTGTTTCATCTGAGCCTTAAGATTGTCTCATTAGGTTTCACAAATATATTTTAAATCACGCTTAATAAATATATATAAATACATGAATAATAATTTACAATTCTGCTTGACGACGATACAATTCTAAACAGACGATGAACGACGGGGATGAGATTATGACGTAACAAGCCTTTCATCATTTCTTTTTTCTTTTAAAATTTAAAATCCCATACATAATTTTTTATAACTAGTACGTGAACAAAAATTGAAAAATAAATTCCGATTAAAATTTATAACTTTTAAAGCATGAAACCCATTTGTTTCTAAGAAAAATTACGACGTAAAGTGCCAAAATGGACTTGCAAGCCGAGCTGCGCCGAGCTGTACCCACTGAAAGCAATAAGAAGCGGCTGGTCAGAACAATGATTTACATTCCACGATTCGATTCCTTCAAAATGGCTTCGACTAAAACGAGAATTTCATTCGAGGGTTTGATAATCATAACAGCTGTTGTTTTAATTGTGGCCTCTGCAATCGGCATGATATGCGTTGATCAAGTTAATCGAGCCTCGATAGAAGAATGCAACAAACACATCGAATGCTGTTCGTCGTCCCTGAATCCGCAGTTTGCTGAAATGAATGCAGATGCATCCTTTATCCGTGCCGTCCGTGCCGCACCTGATGGTAAATCTCCACCGGAACTAGAACTCCACCCGGGAACTTCCACCGGAACTCTTCAAACAAGGTCCGTTCCGCCTGAAAGAGGGGAAGCTACAATTGTTCCCAAAAACAGAAATTAAAAGGTGATTCCTTCTCATGTCTGTTCATCAAGATCTCAGAAATGGCACAAGTCTTATACATCACTCAATTCAAAATTTCGTCTCCATGTCATCTGCTACTTGATTTAAGACTATATCCCTTGTCTGAAGAATTACACGATTTGATAGTGATTGATTTTATTTATATATATATTTTTATTTTATATATTATAAGTGCTCGATACGGAAAACGCAATATTTTATTATCTTCTTTGCAGATTTTCCGATAGCGAGGATGTCGCCGATTCAGATTGAGGGTATTTCTCTAATTCCAATTTCTCTCGCTTTTTCAGATGCTTCGTCCAGATTAGGTCAGAGGTAGATGGGCCGGAAAATGGCAAAGCCTGAAATAGTTTATAACATAAGAAGTAGTAAAAAAACGTAAATGAAGATTCGTTATAGCTTTTAGCCTTTACTTGTAAGTTTACATCCGGCGAATGTTGTGGCTTGGATTGAATTTCTGTCCGAATGTCTTGGATACCATATGCATTAACGCGATAAATAAGATAGTAATAGAGATACATTTGATTGGGAGTCATCTGATGGAAGCCAATAGCAGTATCCGAACAGCAGTCAAATCCCTGAAGGAAAACATAAAAATAAATAACACTAAAGGATTAAATTTTAGAATGAGTACACCTTTTGAACGGGGTAAAAGGAAGGATGCATTTCCCATAACCAAGTATCATCCACTATCCCCAAAGTTAAATGTGTCTCTAAGGAAATGGTTAAGAACCTATCTCTGCCATAGGAATCCCTGGTGTCCATACCTTTGCAATCCAAATTCTCCATACAGATACCTGTTTTTTGAAAATACATTATTCATTTCAGACATAAACAATTAGGACGAAGGAATATTAGATATCCAACTACCGATTTGAACATCTTCTGGCCATTCAGTATCGGTGCATTTCACTGGGTTTTCTAAACCAATTTCAACAAACCTCCGCAGGGCTTCTTTGCTCAGCACGTAACCTGCGTGTTCATGATTAATAAATGACGTAACACTGGTGTAAAGAAATACGATGATGTTTCCGTTACCCGATCCGCCCTGCATGTAGCCACTTTTTATGTAAGCTTTGAACTTGTGACCAAAATAAAAAGGATCTGAGGTGTTGAAATTCGACAAATAAAAGCGTAGGTTCTCTAAAATGACAAACCTTTAGACCAGAATCATTCAAAATAAATATTATTATTGAAATTAGAACTTTAGACCATAAAGTTTGAGGGGGGGGGGGAATGAATTCCTTACGAATCGTCATCAGCTTTGAGAAACCATTCAGCTTCGTGAAGATGATGTTGATAGATATAACGAAAGGCTTCTCTGGTCTTCCCCCATAAGGTATCGTAACCTTCAAGCGTAGGAACTTTAACGGTAGGTAGCCTATTGTCTTTATCCTTTTACAAATGAATTAATTCTTCGCTACAAATTTACATGAAAGAAACAAAAACCACCTGTTTCCGTGCTTATGAAGATTAGTCTATTGCACCGATTTCCCCAGGTGTTCTTGATGTGACGCGCTTTTCTCCAGTGGTTTTTCGGGGTGGTCATGACCCAACATAAAATCCGGACTTTTGTGTACATTTCTCTGGCTATTAATCCATCACGAACTATACTTAATATAAATGAAACAAATGCGAATGGATTATAAGAACATTTTAAATTCTACCTTAAATGTTTTACCTGTGTCGTATGGTTGCTTGTCTAGGTTTAGAGACAATCGGAATTCACCGTCTCGATACAATTGCGTCATTTGATTCGAAACAGATTGTAACTATTTATCGGCAGAAAACCAGTTACACGAATCAAAACATTCTAGTAAGTATCTTATGAAACGTTTCATAATACAATGTTTAACAAAACACGCATCGTGTAGTGAGCAACTGTAGAAAGAAGGGATTTTCCATTATCCTAATAACATGCGTGTTGCACCTGGGCAAGAATACACATCCTGTTTTTTTGTTACGTAGATATTTTACTAGGTCAACATTGTCACACTGTCTAAATTGTCCGGCTATCAAAAAATCTAAATAAAGGTGCGTTGGACCTTTAGGAGAAGCTTAACACATCTAATTCGTGTCCTACGCTATGTCCACAAATCATTCAATCAAATAAAAAATCTTGCTAGATAATGTTTTCGCATCAACAGTAAAAGAATGTCTGATTAAGTATGTATAATAGTTTATTGCATCCCCAATTGATGCTCAACCCATTGAACATGAGAACAGCTAGAAGACTACCAAAAGAAGAAAAAAAAAACATTTGAGGTAAGTAAAAAGAAAACGAGGGGAATATAAAAGTAATTAAGCTTAAAACCCAACCACCAAAATGATATTATAAACCACTCGGAACTTTTATAGAGAAAAAAGCGCAAAAAAATAAACATGCTTTAAGGATACCGCGGGGTTTGAACCAAACCAACGCATATTTGGCGCCGTGAAATGGTCTCGTCGTCGGGTAAGGAGATTCAACGTTATTGAGGATACCTACTGTGTTTTTTCCTAAATATACAAATCAACGTTTAAACACACTCGTCACAAGAAATTTATCTGGGCTAATTATGGACTACCTTAGGGGGGACTACCATATTTTTGGCCGTCTCCAGGGCGTTGAGAACGAAAGGGAATTCAGTCTGAAGAAACTTGTCAGCTTTTGCCAAGATGTTATCAGATGTCAACGTCTAGAAATAAACAAGAAATGACCCCGTTAAAGCAACAGTCGCGTTTTCAAAGATAAGAGAAAACAAATTACTCGGATGACGTTGGTAGCAAAGTCGAGTGTAACAGCCAAGGCAATGGAGAGTTGAAGGCGAAGAGCCAAGACGGGCTGGGATTCCAGAAGTCCAGTCATAGCACTGATAGTGCCACGGATGTATTCCACACATCGATTAGTGAAATAGCTAGTCAGAAAGACCACGTCATCGAACCAGTTGATTGGACCTTTCTTTTCGCCATCAACCGAACCACGATAATAATTAGCAAGTTCATGTAACTTGTCAGTTACATTTCTCTGCATCAGCTCTTGCCAATTCAATTGAACCTGTTATTAAATAATATACCAATTAATAAAACATCAAACCATAAAGACTTGAGTTAAATATTTAAAAATTACCCATCCAAGAAGATCTACAAGACCACCAACAGCAACAAGTGCGTTACGAGCTTGATCGTGAAGACTTCGCTGGGCACGGGATAAGAGACGATTCTGAATTTTGAAAGCAGCATCAAAGCTTCTGCGAATGGTCCACATAATTTGTCCGGATGGTTCGGGAGGAATTACGTGACCTGAGACATTGGCGCAGGCATTAAAATCATTTTAAATGGGAACAAAATTATTTCAGATAATGCTTACATTCATCAGAAATGTTTTCTTTAGTGATCGGCGGGATGATGTAGTCGATACATTCGTGAACAGTGGCCACGGTAAATTCCGCGGTATGGAGCGTGAGACGGGCGAGACGGTTGTTTAGCAGCTTATCCGTTGCTCCGGAAACCAAGTTGACGGCAGACGAAACACCTGTTTGTACCGGTTGCAGTTTGTCGCTGACATATGAACGAGTATTTGTCATGATCTGTAAATAATTAAACACAATTAAATTAAATACATGATTATCTTTACAATGACTGTGTAACTGCACTAAAAAAGATACCTCTTCTGGAGTCTTAGTGACAACTGGTAACGTTTCCTCTACTTTGTTGAGAGTTTTGCAGGCCAACGTATCCACAGCGTGAATAGGTTTTTCAAACGTTGTTTGAACGATCGGCAAAACACAACTAGCAGCATAGTTTATAGTATCTTCGGCGGTAGACCATGTCTTTTTGATCAGCGACGGGCTGTAATCCTGCAATTATATTATACATGTAAGAATCAAGATCACATAGATAGACACATATAATATTACTTGAAAATTTTACCTTGGCTTTGATGTATGCATCAGAAGCATAGTCAATAGCAGAGTGAATAACAGGAAGATTGGCAACTCGAGAGATGAACTCTGGGGTTTGTGGGATGTCAGAATGAACCATCTTCTTGAAGTTTGGTGCTGCTGGTGTTGGTGGTGTTTGCTTGCCCTTGCTTCTTTTCCCTTTAAGATGATATTTATGATGCATGATCACTTAAAAAATAAACATCGTAATAAATACGAATAAATAGCATAACCATACTGTTAACTTTTATGACTAATTTCTCACTTATCAACACTCCACAGTGAAACAATTTCTTATTTAATAAATTCTCAGTTATTTAACTCTAATTGCAACTCCAGAAACTAAAACAAAGTACTCTAATACAACTTATTTATACACAGCTTAATTAAACATCAATCAATTTCTATTACCTTATTGTATTAAATAAAACAAACTCACGCTAATTGTATACCGTAGACGCTGGAACTCTGGAGAGATCCACTCAAGACGACGGAACACAATGACTGAATGAAGAAACGAGATCTCGACGAATATATATACTAGAATAAATGCGCCTGATGCGACTAATGGGACGCAAGTGCAAGAGGGATGGGAAGAAAAGGAAAAACCATTCGATCTGATAAAAAGGGATCGAGTTTCTTTAGCGTTATTCAGACGTACTATCAAGGTCATTTATAGGCTTATGTATTTCGTCGCCTCGTGCGATTTTTCTAAGTATTTGTTGTGACTGTCTTTTCAACCCTCTTCCCCAACACGTGCACCGCCCCCTACCTCCTTAATAATCAAGCCTTCAGGCTTTAGCAAATGAAATTTTCTAGGACTACCGAGCTTCATGTAGTTTGTGCTGTTGCTCCATATTATAATTTGCCCAAAATCAGAAGGATTTTTATACGAGCATTTTAATACACTTTAATCATAGTTAGAGGAACGCTGATTTATTTGTTCACTTAATAAGAAAAAGTATAATCGAAAAGGGTTTATTGATGAGATGACAAGTAAGAAAGCAATGGAATATTATTAGGCGGTCCACTTCAAGCACCGAGTGTCTTGATGTGTACCTAAGCATTTGACGCTACAGTACCTAGCGCCACAAGATAAACAGGTGTAACTACAAGTAAATCCACAAACAGCACAAAAATGACGTTCAGGAAACTTAGATGGGGGAACTTGAGCTGAAACATAATTTGGGGGCTCTGGGCGATTAACCTGTTCTTCCTCCAACAGCTGTGCAAAGGATTTTCGAAACCTGTAAAAGAGGAGAAATTACTTCAATAGAATTACACTTCGTTTCAGCAATTAATATTAAACAAAATACCGTTGTTTGAAAATTTCGAAATTTTTAGATTTCCTTCTTCTTGTTTGTTTACCATCAAGAGACTCTTCAAACTTGGGGATCTTTTTGCTTAGAACTGCATAAATATCCAGAATTAATGAAAGATCTGAAAACTAGCCAACTTACAAAAATACCTAAATTGGCATGAGGGTCATCATGAAAATTATCTTGCTCAAGTGCTTCCAATGCTTTCCTTGCTCTTCTCCTACGAGCTGCCTCATCCAAAACCCTTCTGGAATTGGCATCCTTCTGACGGGCTGACTCTCTCTGAGATGAATTCATGATGATAGATAATTTACTCAATTTCTCTTTCTGCCAAAGGAAAACTGATCCTGTCCATCAAATCATCAATTCTAGACTGCAAAACTTCCAGATATTCAGGTGCCTAACAGAGAAAATGTCAAAAAGATAAAAATACAAAATATGAGAAAATAGAAGTATTTTTTAAATTTTACAATGAAAACGTGAGTTTCATCCAAATCTTGAACTATGAATTTGTTGCCTAGAGCATGTGTCTCGTCTAAATGAAGAAGCAATTGTTTCATAGCAGCATCACATTCAACCTATGGGTAATAATACAAATTCAAGTATAATTTTAACAATTAAGCACCATGTAAAGAAAAGGTAAACCATTATAAGTTGCCACCTGAGATTAATTTGTTAATTTTGAAATCTATGACTATTTACACGGGATAGACCGATCGAACATTTTGTGCTTTCTTTCTGACTAGAAATTTTTACCAGCACAGTCAATTTCACTAGCGATTGAAGTCAGTTAAAATACCATACTTCAAATATAAAGATAAAATAAATCAAGTGGCAATTATAAGTTTTACCACAATTATTACCAGAATTCCTTTAGTTACGTTTACCATCTTGCTCCATTGGTACAAGGTAACTAATCACCATTTTGGATTTTTGGCATCTTGCTTCAGCACTTCCAGCTTTTGATTCGCGTCGGTAGATGGCTCTTTGAGAAACGTTTTAAGTTGAGCGGGAAAGAAGTTTGTTGGCGCATTATATGAAAATTAAAAAGACTTCCATTCATAAAGGTTTGGCTTCACTTCTAGAAAACTAAGAAAAATAAAAATTTTTGAGGGAAAAAAGGAACCAAGAGTCTGAAAAAATTGTATATTGAAATACTGCGACCAGTACCGAGACACTAAAAAGAAAATGATTGGGTAGGATATTCGAGGCGCATCTGGGCTTAATTTGCCCTACATGGAAGAAAAATTCGAATGTACGCAAATGAGGAAAATTACTAGTGAAGTGACCAAATAATGAAGCACAGCGAATTTGTTAAATGTTGGCACTTGAATGGGATTTTATCGAGGAAACCTAAGATCTTCACATTGGAAGGTGTGAGTGCCAAGGGTGTTGAAACAGCAATAAAAGCTGAATAAACAGTCAAAACAGTAGAGAAGAATTCCTTTTGGTTTAAGTGACAACTGAAAATTGCTGTTAAAGACGACGCACAGTGCTATTGAGGTTGTTGTTGTTGCATTTGTGCTTGCATTTGAGCCAACATCTGTTGCATACGTCGTAGCTCCGCCTCTTTTTCCTGTGAGAACAATGATACAAATGGTCGAAACACTATTTCCAGTGTCTATTAATAACATAATAGTTACTAACCTGAAGTATTTTTTCTTTCTCACTAATCTGCTCCGGAGCAGCCGATGGCGCGGTGGAATTGGTTGGCCCAGCGGTTTTTCGATTCGAAGCTACACCTTTAGCAAGACGTTCTGATCGGTAGTTCTCATAGTGAACATCTTGCGTTACTTCCTGTAAATCTTGTAGCTGTTGACTGAATAATGAAAGAATTAAACGTTAGTTCAATGCAAGATTTTCGATCTTTGACGAGTCAAACAAGTTACATCAGCATCGTTCGGAGTTTAATGAAATCGCAGTGTTCAGGATTTTCAACTTCAACGACACCCCATGGATACTGCCGTCCACGGACCTTTCGGCCCTTAACTTCAATCAACGTATTGGCCCCACACACAGCAAATGGCACAGCATCTTTAAGCTGACGAACTTGCTCTTTGTAGTCTTCGTCTTCATCCGAATCGCAATCGGGAAGTGGGTAAATACGAATTCCGTTTGCCTCAATTTCTTCCATGACCTAATGATTTTTTAGTTAAACAAGTTTTTAATAAATCTAAATGGTGGGTCACAATTTTACCCTTTTCTTCAACCGAGCAATTTCTTTCTTTGTAAGCATGTCGGCTTTAGCGATTACAGGCACGATGTTGACTTTGTGATGCAGCATTTTCATAAATTGCGTATCAAGGGGTTTCAGTCTATTTTTTGAAAAGATTAGCCAATACATTCTGTGAAATCTAGTGGAATCTATCATACCCATGTCCATATGGAGAAATGAAGTAGAAACAGCAATGGACCCGGTTATCGACTATGTTACGGCGGTTTAACCCACTCTCATCGCGCAGGAAACGCTCAAATTGGTCATCAATATACTGAATTATTGATCTGAAGCTAAACAAAATTAAGACAATGTTCAATTAAATCAATAAATGGGCCTTAAAATGTGATTCTCTTCATTACCAATCTGTATTATCAATAGCATCTCCAAATCCAGGTGTATCAACCACTGTAAGGCGGAGCTTGACTCCCCTTTCTTCAATTTCCACAGTAGAAGCATCAATTTTGACTGTCTGCTTTGTGCGTTCTGTGAAAAAATTATTCTATTATGTCTGTTGAAGCATTTTCTAGCTAAATTCTAAGCACCAACCTCCAGCTGATGGAATATTTCGTTCAGGATAAAGATCAGTCAAGAATAAACTGTTGACTAGTGTTGACTTGCCAAGCCCAGTTTCTCCTAATGGATTCAAAATAAAAATCTTTAGAGTTGATGACATGAAATACAATTGCTTTGTCATTACCGACAACCATCAGAGTAAACTCAAACCCTTTTTTAACAGATTTTCTGTGAACTTGGTTAGGCAAATTAGCGAACCCTACGTATCCCGGCATTTCCGGGTTGGTAAACTGTTTCAATAAGAGAGTACATGTTTAAGTATCATTCGTGTTTCATTTAGACAATAAACAAATCGCACGAAAACATTAAGAAAAAAATAACTATTACCCCGCCAGGATTTTTAATTGACTCAGCAGACATTGTATGAAGATAATATAAACAAGAGTTTGAAGAAGATGAAAATAATCAAAAAACAGAGTGACAGTTATCAAATATCAAGTCCACGACCGAAAACCGTAGTGGCGGCGCTGCAATCTTATGGGTGTGTACGACCCAAAACGCTCTTGTTATTTCATGAATTTTGAATTTAAAAAGACAAAAAAATAAAAAAGGAAAAAAATTTGTGCCAACAATCATCTTATTAGATCGCAAGTTATTATTAGAAAAAGAAGAATGTAACATAAAATCAAACTTCAACGCTGGAAACTTCAACCAGTCAGCAGACGAATTTTTTTGTCATGTGTTCCTTAATTTTCGTTTGCGTCAAACTTTTGTTGACAGTTAAAAAAGTTCGGAAGTAAACGTTTTGCTAATAAAAACTATAAACGATGTCAGGTAAACCACGTCCTTGTGGATGCAAAGGGTACCGCTCTTGCTTGCTATGTGAAAAGGAATTTAATCTATCACCTTTTAAGGATGACTCATTTACAGCAGAGTCGCTGGAAGAAAAAGTATATTAAAATGTGCCTACTTCTTTTTAAGTTTCATTTTGATAAATCAATTCTATAATTTCAGGGGATTCAATCATACGTGTTTTGCCCAGCTTGTAATTTAGCCTGGCCAGGCTGGGACTTTGATCCAACACATCATCCAAACCATTGTGGTGAACCAATTGAGTTTCCTGGAATTTACATTCAGGTAAAATTCAGCTTCTATACATTGTTCAACAAATCTTCTAAATTTAATCTATGATTAACAGCAAGATTTTTTCAGTGAAGAAGAAATGGTTAAACTCATGAGTTCATTTGACTCTATTCCTTGGGAGTATTCTGTTAGTGGAAGACGTAAGCAGGTACATTATCTTCCTTTGCTTAATGAGCTATAGTTGAGCATATGATAATTATGATTATTTTAGAACTTTGGACCAAAAACCAATTTTAAGAAGAGAAAACTACAACTTGGTAGTTTTAAAGGAGTCCCCAGCTTTTCTCAAATATTTCATGACAGGATTGAAAGTGTTCCTCTTCTGAAGGATTATCATACTATTGAACAATGTAGTTTAGAATATGATCCAGAAAGAGGTGCCTCCATTGAGCCACACATAGATGACTGCTGGGTTTGGTAAGCAGCTAAAATAATTCATTATTGGGTGTTGGTAAAGTTTAACTTTTTTTTTCATTGTAGGGGTGAACGTATTGTGACCCTCAATTTAGCTGGCGACAGCGTTCTTACGATGACTAAATACCATGGAGGTGTTGAAAAATATAATTTACAAGATGTTGATATAGAGCTCCCTAAAACTGAAGAGATTCCTGACATCTGTGTTAGAATTCCACAACCGGCAAGGTCGTTAGTGATGATTTATGGTTCAGCCCGTTACCAGTGGCTTCATTGTGTGTTGCGCCGTGATATTAAAGAACGTCGAGTTTGTATCGCCTTAAGAGAATTTACAAAACAGTTTTTGAATCCGAACCACCTCATGGGGCAAATAGTTTTGCAAGCTGCTTCGAACTATTTTTGAAATTTGACTTATAAATACAACTGGAACAACATTTATATATTATACATGCATTTGTATCTCTTTTGTGTGACCAACTTGATGAACATATTTAAATTGACTGTTATTCATTATTCAATAGTACTAGTCAAACGTAACCCATGGCAACCAAAATTACCGGATTTCTAGCGAGAGCTCCGGATGCATTATATACTACACAGGAGTGGGGTGCGCTACATCGAGCCTTATAAGGTAAGGGCGACCCCTTCATAAAATAGCTCGACCATCACGCTATTCACGCATCACCTCACCTTTTACGGGAGGGGGACTTATTCTGACGCCCGTCTCTCCTAACCTGAACCGTCTACCGTCTACAATGAAAAAAAATATTATGAGGTTTGTAGGTCGCTGTGAAGCCGGCTGATGACTTTCTAAATGTCTTTGAAACTCGCCAAAACAGTAATCGGGTTTTGCTTATCAATAACATTATTAGAAATGCTTAAGTTGGTAGTAAAATATGCATGAAAATTTGATCTTTCAGTATCACAAGGCCTACGCCCTTTTGCAATATTTTGGCAGTAAGAATAGAGCGATCAATACATAAAACCGTTGACAAAAAAAAATCAGCTGGAAAAAAGCCGCTTTGGGGGAGAAGTTAGGGGAAAGAAGGCCTCTCATGATTGGTCAATATCTGTTGTAGACTTGTTTTATTGGTAATTCCCTTGGCTTCCACTAAGGTTTCTTGCAGTATAGCTAGTTGGCGAGCCTCGTTTCCGTTGGTATAAATGCTAGCCCCACACGAACCGAACGGCATTGTTCACTCTATAGAGGACTTCATAACTACGTCGCTCTGTGGAAGCCGAATTCTCCCAACTTTTTTAATTTGCAATTTATCGTTGATTCTCATCTAATTAAACAAAATGGTAAGTGCTTAAAAAATAAATAAGGAAATTGCATAGCTTGTCATTGTATATCAATGTATTTTTCACTTGTCATCCTGAATGTGTCAAAAGTCATGACCGTTAGAGAGCCGGCATGCCAAACAAAATGGCAGCCGGTGCCTCGCCCTAAACGGGTTGAGCCCCGTTGAGTCATTCCAACTGTCAAACTACTCCACCCTTCTATAAAAAAGTTTTCAAGTTATTTCTTGAAATCTAACTAATTTCTTTCTTAAACTTTTAGCGCGAATGTATCTCAATCCACGTCGGTCAAGCCGGAGTCCAGATTGGTAACGCCTGCTGGGGTAAGTGTTCAGTAAAATTGAAATAAAATAAAATTTTATATTTATCTATATTGTCATCTTAGAATTGTACTGCTTGGAACATGGAATCCAGCCTGATGGTCAGATGCCCTCTGACAAATCTGTTGGAGGTGGTGATGATTCTTTCAACACCTTCTTCTCTGAAACTGGTAAGCAAAATCTCAAACAGAATCTAAAAACAAAACTGACTTATTGACTTTTAAATCAGGTTCTGGTAAGCACGTCCCTCGTGCCGTCTTTGTCGACTTGGAGCCAACCGTCGTCGATGAGGTCCGCACTGGTACTTACCGCTCCTTGTTCCACCCTGAACAACTGATCACTGGAAAGGAAGATGCTGCCAACAACTACGCTCGTGGCCACTACACCATTGGCAAGGAAATCGTTGATTTGGTTCTTGACCGCGTCCGCAAGTTGTCCGATCAATGCACTGGTCTCCAAGGATTTCTCATTTTCCATTCCTTCGGCGGAGGCACTGGCTCGGGATTCACCTCCTTGTTGATGGAACGTCTCTCTGTTGACTACGGCAAAAAATCCAAGTTGGAATTCGCCATCTACCCAGCTCCCCAGGTTTCCACTGCTGTCGTTGAGCCTTACAACTCTATCTTGACTACCCATACTACCTTGGAACACTCCGACTGCGCTTTCATGGTCGACAATGAAGCCATTTATGACATCTGCCGCCGCAACTTAGATATCGAACGACCGACCTACACCAACTTGAACCGATTGATTGGTCAGATCGTTTCCTCCATCACTGCTTCTCTGCGTTTCGATGGCGCTTTGAACGTCGATTTGACTGAATTCCAGACCAATTTGGTCCCTTATCCTCGTATCCATTTCCCCCTGGTCACCTACGCCCCAGTCATTTCTGCCGAGAAAGCCTACCACGAGCAGTTGACTGTTGGAGAAATCACCAACGCTTGCTTCGAGCCGGCTAACCAGATGGTCAAATGCGATCCTCGTCATGGCAAGTACATGGCCTGCTGCATGTTGTACCGTGGTGATGTCGTCCCCAAGGATGTCAACGCTGCTATTGCCACCATCAAAACCAAGCGTACTATCCAATTCGTCGATTGGTGCCCAACTGGTTTCAAGGTAAATTATTATTATTATTTTTTAGTTACCTTGCAGATTTTATAATTTTACTTTTTGCATATTAGGTCGGTATCAACTACCAGCCCCCGACTGTTGTTCCAGGAGGTGATTTGGCCAAGGTTTCTCGCGCCGTCTGCATGTTGTCCAACACCACTGCTATCGCTGAAGCTTGGGCCCGCTTGGATCACAAATTCGATCTGATGTACGCCAAGCGCGCTTTTGTTCACTGGTACGTCGGTGAAGGTATGGAGGAAGGAGAGTTCTCTGAGGCTCGTGAAGATCTTGCAGCTCTCGAGAAGGATTACGAAGAAGTTGGCATGGACTCCGTCGAAGGCGAGGGTGAAGGAAACGACGAATATTAATTCAATGTTACCTTTCCTTTAATTGAATCCCTGGCAGTAGCATTTACTTCGCTTTGACCGATATGGATCTTCAATACATAATTGCAGCATACACTTGTTTTTTTAATTCATTAAGCGGTACTGGTAAAATTCAGGAATTATAAAAGCAACACATAAAATAAATTTCGTTCATATTACTAAAAGTAAATGATTAAGTTAATCGTTCAATTTGTTTATTCATGGTCAAGAACTTGTTATTGTTTCAACGATAGAAAATTTACACCACTTTTGTTGTATCCCGCTTTTGAATCAACTTCAGCTGTTTTTTCTTCATCCTTTTTATTTTGTTGGTATTTCGAATCTGAAAGATTATAAATTATTAGATACAAAGTTAACTATATTTGAAAGAGGACATCTTACCACTTGAACAACTTCTCCACGACGAGCATTTTCTTCTTCGCGTTTCTTATTTACTTCACGACGACGAGTAATTTCAGCTCGGCGGGCTCGCTCTTCTTCCTTCATGCGGTTTTCCAACTCTTTAACTCGTTGACGCTCTTGTCTCAACTGTGTGATCTTTTCAAAGGGCATTTTCAAACCTTTGTCCTGGTATAAATATCGAGGACTGGAAAACAAAATCAGAGAATTATTTTACCGTCATTTTGAACTACAAATAAAGACACAAACATACTTGGATTTTGGTTCTTTCCACTCGCGTCCAGATTTTGATTTCCCTCTTGGAATATTCCGCATTACATCAGCACCAGACGGTAGACTTTCTTTGGGAGGTTCGATTTTTTTCACTCGAACTTTGTGTGCTATGCGCATTTTCCTCTTTTCATCCCTCAATTTTTTTCCTGTAAAAATATGATGTATGTACTTAAAAAATTAAGTCATTATAGAAAAATAAAGATGCTTACCAATTTTTTTCATATTTAATGCTGTACCAATTGTGATCTTTTCTACTGGAACACCAAACAACATACGAGGCTTCTCAACATCAGACTTTACAGGTGAATCAGCATTTACATTAGTTTCTTTAAGCGGACTCTGTGGGCATTTATTTTCTTCTTGCTGCTGTTCCCCATCATGGCTTTTTGGAGATGCAACCTCAGCTGTTGTCAAAGGTTGCTGCTCTTCACTTGTTGAGCAATCCATCTTCTCAGTTTGCTTAGTAGCATCTTCAACTTCAATCAAGTTTGTTGGAGTGGATACTGGAGTGAAGTATTTTTCATGATTTTCCTCACTGGAATGTGAGTTTTCCTTACAAGCTTCAATGATTTCAATGGCAATTTCAGATTTCAAACTGCTATTGTCAACTTCATCCAACTTGACGTTTACCAGTTTGTCTTCATGACTATCAGTATCTTCAGTCTTCAGCTCTTCAGCCTTACTTGCTTTTACAGGTGATTCTTGCCTGATGATTTTATCTTCAATTTCTTTACTTGGAAGTACAACTTCTATTTCAGATTCGTTACATTTACTATCAATTTCAGCCTTGTTGGTCTTGCTATCAATTTCAGCTTTGTTGGTCTTGCTTTCAACTTCAGCTTTGATGGTTTTGCTATCAACTTCAGCTTCAATAGTTTTGCAAACTACTTCAGTTTTAATGATCTTGTCATCAACTTCAGCTTGAATGCTTTTGTTAAGTTCTTCGACTTCATTGCTCTTATTCTTTAATTCATCTTCAATCTCTTCTTCGAGTTCAACCAAAATGTGCTTTTCCTTGTCTTCAGAAGGATTGGCACGATCTTCATTTTTTTCTTCCCTGATTGGTATTAATGTGTCCACACCTTCCCCCAACTTACGCCTTTTAATGACAACTAATTCTACATCACTTGTTTCAGCGTCACTTCCAGCAGTTTTGTTAATCCTGGAAGAACGACGTGTACCTGGTCTTGGTGTGTCATTATTAGCTGATTCTACCGAGGAATTTGACAGGCGCCTTGATCTTCTAGTTGGCGTGGGAATTTCCACGGGGGTTGCTAGTACGTTTCCGACTGAACGTCTCGTGGATCTTCTGGTCGCACTTGTCGTCGATGAATCAGATTGCTCCGCAGCTAATGGATCAATTGGTAAAACTTGGCTTTTTCTTCTTGTATTTACCATTTTACTGCGAGATTGAAGTAGCAAGGATAAACCAAAAAGCCACACTAATGGAGCAGGGAACGATTCAACACTAAAGACTAAACAGTAACCAGCCAAACCACGTGCACTGTAAAGACTCGAGAAGGACATCTAGCGCATGAATATGAACGACGTGGATATAGAAAATTATAAGGAAAAATTCATAATTTTTTCATTATTAACGGGTGGAAAAATTTAAACGGAAGTTTTTTTTTTTATATATGAGAAATTTAATAATTTTTTAATCTAATACGATTCCTTGATACGAAGGCGCATCGCTGGTAGTGGATGGGTTGTCCCGTCGGTGCCTAAGCATCTCGCAACTAGCTCCCAAATGTCTTTCGATAAGTTCTTTTTCGTCCGAATTCTCCAGTTGTGGCAATAGATCTTGTCGAACTTTACTGATCAACTCGTTGATATGGGTAACCGTAATCTTTAAAGAGAAGAAGAAAATATTTAGTTTTTGTACCAAATTCATTTTTTTTCATAATTATGTACAAACTTACATGCTGGTTTCCTTGGTGAAAGAAATGGACATAAGCATTAACAAGTTCCACAATCAACTGGGCTTGCACGCCAGGATCTAGACATTCAGTGGCAACTTTCCCAGCTTTTCGTAAACATTCCAGTACCTTTTTACCATCACGCATCTAAAACCGCAAAAAAAAGATCATTAAAAAGGTCTAAGGGATTTTCATCTAATTAGAAAATCATACAGGTTTGCCTTCCAGTTCCTTGGTAGTGGATGACCAGAATAGGTTGGACACGAGAATCAAAGCACGACATTGATCCGGTTTTCTTAAAAGTGCCGATGCAAGTAGGGCACACTTGGATCGCACAGGTGCAGAGTTTTCTTCACTAAAACAATCAAGTTTCTCTAATGAAGCTGCCATCAATGTCAAAGCGGCGAACTGAGCTTTGCTGTCTGAAATTTCTTCTTCGTAAAGAGTGAATGCCTGTAAAATCATAGGCATTGACAATAACCGATACACCTGAAATAACTGTTAATAATTAACCTGTGATATAAACTCGTAAGCCAGTGTTTCGTGGGTTCCAAAGATAATTTGAGAAGCAGCAAGAGCTCCTTGAAGAAAAAGTCTTAATGGCAATTCAGCCAGTTCAGCTTTAACAAGCGCAGCAATACATTGATGACAAAAGGTGAAGATTTTCTCGCATTTTTTCTCCCACAGTTCATCCTTCAGAATTTTTAAATCGTATTAAAAACTTCAGTCAAATAAAGTGAGATCCGTAGAAAACATGACGCACCTCTTGTCGGACATCAAAATATTTTCTAGCCAGTTTAAAAGCCTCATAAATTAATGGTGGGAGAGTAAATGGGATACGTCTAGCTCCACCTGCTCCAAACTGCTTTCTTGCGGAAGTAAGCATTCGATATTGTTGATCAAGGTCTGATTCTTCCGCAGCTAACAAATGAATCAATCGAGCCATCAAATTCTGTTCTTCAGCGAAATCTTCCGCATCTTGTCCAGCCAGCACTTGGTCGGGCTGATCGCAAATCAGCGGCGCAAGCATGTTAAGAACAGCATCAACCTATAAAATAAGATATAAAATAATTTAAATAACCCATTACAAGTTAGTTAAATAAAGGTAAAGGACGCACATGTTCTTGCGTGGTAATATGTGTTTCATTGTCGAGAGCGTTGTTAACCAAATGAAGAGCAATTGATTTCCGTCCGTTAAAATCTAGTCTTTGAAGAACTTGACCAAAATGCGGCAACTGCAGCAGAGTGACCAGGCTATTATAATGACTAACGGGCATTCGCAGCAATCGGTTGAGTTCCTTGCCCAACGAAGAATCAAAATCAACCCTACAGAATTATTTATGGTCATTACAATTTGTAGGGAGTAATCGCAAAAAGAAAATACTTTTCCACTGCAATCTTGTCTAGGGCAACCAAAGTAGATTCCAATACTTTATCCACCAAATTGATTTGATCGGGGTAACAACGAAAGGCGAGGCTTATGAGAGAAACTTGCAGGGAAACCAAATTTTCTGATGGCATTTCTGGACGCGCCTGTGAGATCAAAATAATTATAATTAAGTTTTTATGATCCGCTAAATAACCTTTGTTGATTCTCACTTGAGCTATATTGCCGATCTGATCAGAGAATATATCGAAAAGAGGGATATGAGGCGGAATAGGTGGTTGGCCAAGTGCTTGCTGTCTCTGTCCATAGGCAGCCAAACGTTCGACTAATGCGACAAGAATTACGTGGACTTTTACATCGGTGTGTAACTCTGCACAAGCTTTCAAATATGTGTGGAGCGTGTCGAGATGAACTTCATCCGGAAACACCTATTTTATCATAACGAGTTGACCCAAAAGTGATCTTTTAAAATTTCTATATTGTTTAGAACCTGAATGATGCACTCCATTAAATATTCCTGTGCGAGTGCGTCGCGACAGCTTACTACTTGCTCAAGAATCCCAGGCAAGACAACCTGGAAGCCAATGAAATGCATTATTTTATTGTTTATAAGGCCAAAAGTGAAGCAAAAAAAATTTTATGCTTACCTTTTTGTAAAGCTCAACATCAACACTATCCAACTGGGCCAGTCGCACAAGGTTTGTTCCAACTAGCAATCTACGAGAATCATTAATATGTGATGACAGGAAAAATAACAAATGCGTAGCAATAGTCCAACCTTAATTCCTGACGCTCCCGTTCTCGACGTTCCTTATCTCTTGAATGACCTTGATATGCCATACGGACCCAAAGTTTATTCATTTCCGAGAAGTTAAGTTGAATAAAGTCAACAGCATCTCGTACCTATAGGAATTATTTAACTTTAAAATTTGTTATTAGTGAAATTTGTTAAAACATGACTTACATTGCCATATGATTCTGTGGCTAAAGGATCACTCTCTGCTAGATCTGGAAGCAAGTTTCTTGTGCACTGTAAGAGGTAGTTTCGAAGGAAAAGACCTCTCAATGGATGTTGGACCCCACGGCACATTTCAACCAGATCTCTGAGAATATCACGTCTTGATTGCTCATTAGTTTTGATGTAAACAACACCAACAGTAACCAGGAGATACCTGTAGTGAAATTTTAAATTAAGATTGTTTTTTTTTGTTTTATACTTTATTTTCCACTTACAAGCGTGGAATGATGTTCCCAGCATACTGAACTAGTTCATACAAATCAGCCACTTTACGGCCATTCTGGAACTCATCAAGAAGATACATTTCGAGATGCTGAAGTTCATCACAAATAGCCATATCTGGAAAAATGTGGTAAATATAGACTTGTGCTCATAATATTAAGTATTTTGGAAGTGTTCATACAGAGTTCGTAGTATGACTTGGGAGAGAGTAGAGATGTACGTAACTCCCCCAACATAGTTGAAGCGTGCTTGAGAGCATCCATCAATTTACGTTTATCCAAACAACGCTTCATCTGTAAAGCCTGGACTTTTACCACACTCAAAGCTTCATCCAGGAGCTTGTCCTGATCTTCCAATGGTGACATTGATCCCGACTAGATGAAAACACGATAATTCCATAAAAAGATGTAAAACTTCGATGAGGCATAAAAAATTTGTGGCATTTTATTACCTTTGACATTGTTGGCATTAGGGAAAATCGTCCTACCGATTAAGAAATTGTGAAATGTGAATCTGACGTGAGCTCTGTCGCCCACCGTCTATGTAATCAAAACACCAAAGGCCCGGCAGTGTTGCCAAATAATCTCGACGCGGGATTGATGTGATGGAGCTTCATTGATTTGTTCACGCATTCAAAACCTGCCGCAAGTTCCCTGTCGAACGTGCGTGTTTCATTATTTTTTTTAAATATCATTAATTTTCACGCTTAAAAGAAAAGAGTATTAGTTTGAAAATATTTGCAAATATTTTAAATCTTTAAAATGAAGTGGTTTTAAGTTCATTTAACATTAGGCCGATTAGGCGTTGGAAAAAATTTATTAGAATGAATTATTTTTATTATTTGCTTTTGTTTTATCTGTGGCAAGACGATCATTTGATCAATTGCATTTTACCAAATCATTCTTTGTCCTGCATTAAAGAATTTGCAACCCTGAGTACTAAAAGTCTTGAGACGAATCTGGCGGTTCCTTCTTCATTTTTTATTATAATCACGTGTGTCTTGCAGCCTTGCAGGTTATGACTTGTGAATGTGAACTTGGCTGTAAGCCTGTAAGCTTTTAACGTTGTCGTGATCACTGATCACACGAGACTAGGTTAGTGTTATGCCTTGAACATGTGGTTGTGATCCTCTATTCCTCTCAACTACTTCCCAAAATGAAATCCACATGGAGAGAGGAGAGAGGTAGTGATTACAAACTTTGCTGATCGAACGAGAATTTTGGAGATTGGCAGTCACATGGTAAGCCTCAGTCATTTTTACTTGTCCGACATCTCGAGATTTTGAATGTTTTTATAATTCTCAGACTGTATTTGACTATGTTTTTTTTATATCATATAATACTATTATCATTAGTTATACGAGTAATCATAATTGCAAGAAAACGTTCATCGTCTATCGTAATTTTACATGAGCATAACGGCCTCAGCAACTACCTTCACGCCTTCCCAGACTTCCAAGTTGTTAGGCAGGATTTGGCTGTAAAAGCAACAGAGAATACCACTTAGTAAAGTGAAATTGCTAATTTAGACGTTCTAGTAGAAAACATTTACTTTGCAGGAAGCTGAAATCCAAATGTTCCTTTGTCACGCATCTCAACAGTGTACGAGTATTTAATTCCAGCACCGCCCTTTTCGTAATCAACATTTCTTGGTAATCTCAAATTAAATTTTGTATTACATTTCATAAATGTTACCTTAGCCCAGTCGTCGCTGCAGCCAGAGGCCAAGCCTATATATTCAACACAGTAAAGAATGTCGTGTAATTTTTGAAAACATTTACGTAATTTAGTATGATATGCGTCATACCCAAAAGATTAGTAGAAGATCCTATCTTGTAAGGTGTCCCTTCAACTGCTGTCAATTTATCAACAGCGCTTTGAGCCAAGTCGAACTAATGACATCGAGAAAAGTGTTAATTTTTCACTTACGCACTATTCAGTGTGGTATAAATAATTGGCAAACCAGATCTTGGTAATCATCGGGCAGAGCAGAAGTGTAACCCCATGGAGTTAGCCAGTATTGTCCATACGAGTGGAAGGAAAAGTAAACTTTGGTTCGGTTTGCAACACTGAGAATTGCCTCACGAACGTTCCTGGCTTCCACCTGGCTGAAAGGAGCTCCTCCGTGGTAGGTCTCACCACATTCAAGGGAAGAACTTCCTCCAGTATTCCATTGAAAGTCAAAATTCCCTGTAGAAAAGTTACAATTGAATCCAGAATTCTGCTGAGTTAATGACAGAATGGAATACTAACGATTTAAGTCTGTTCCGACACAAATTCCCTGGTTTGGAGCACGATTTTTTCGCCATAAGCGGTCCTAATGGTTTTCAAACATCAGAAACATTATTTTGAGTTAATTAGAGTGGTTAAATTAAGAAAACTTCACCCCTGTTGGTGAGAAAGTGTAAGTGTAGCCATCTGGATTGAGAATAGGCATTATGTACCTAGATTGTGAATGGATTTGATGAACGTGCTTTTACCAAATTGATTCTATATGATTAGAAACAAACCAGTCAATGTTATCCACATATTCGGGATGTGCCGCATAATTTTCAACCAACTCACGAATCATCCATGTTACATAAGCCGGTGCAATCCACTCACGAGCATGAATTCCTTTTATTTTTAGGTATACAGCTGTTAAGTAAGAAGAAAATGGATGGCCAAACTACATCATCTCGACTTACCACCCTCGGCAAAAATGACGTTTTTTTCTCCGCTGCCTCCAGTTGAAATCTTTACTAGAGGCATATCGTTACCCTCGTAACTCGTCCCAGCGCTCGTGACGGTCACCAAATTGGGGTAAGTCGCGGCTATTTCATTGACAAATTCGTAAATCTGTGTTATAGATCAAGTATGAAACTTGAGATTTGCAATCAACCGTGTGGTAAAGTAACGTGGGATTTGAACTCACGGCCGGCAAATCAGAATACGAAGTCCAGTCTAGCGAATATCTTGAATCACTCGAGGATTTTGACAAACCTTTCCTTGTTTCCAAAGGTGGGGCAATGTCTTTTCGACTTTGTTCAATCTCACTATTATGATTAAAAACATATAATGCGTAGTTAGATAGAGCGATTTTCCTTTTTTTTTTTTTTAAATTTATGGTAGGCTACTTTTGAACATCGGCGATTTTGATGTGATATTCCATGCCGAAAACTTCCAGCAAATTGACGAACGTTTTAGTGTAAGCAGGAGGGACCATGACGTCGGTCTTGAAGTCAACATTGCGTGGCTCGGTCCAGAAATCGTAAATATCGCTTCTCTCGTTGTAGAGCTTCACCAAGACGTCGAAGGAAGCCTTGTTTTGGGCTGTCACTTCGTACACTTGGTACCTGCAATTCATCACGATTGTTTTTTTGTTTCAAACGGACAATGTTGTTTTTAAATGATAAAACAGTAGTATCGTCTACTCACCCATCGTAACGTCTTTGGGTAGCCAAAACTGACGCTACGAAGAACGCCAATGCCAAAGGCAATCTCATTATGAGTCTTTTTGAGGAGCGCAACTGTATTGATTACCGTTCTGAAATTGAGAATGCTTTACTTAAGTTCTCGCTGGCTAAACTTGATTCTCTCTAACGTATCGTGGCGTAGCTTGTCTGCTCTTGTCATTGACGTTCGTTGCGTTTGAAACGTGACAAGTTAAGCCCAATCAACTTTTAATCTTGTCATTATATTGTTATCTTGTTATTATATTTTCAATACCGAAAGTGATCCGGGTCACGATTGTACAGTACATTAAGCTTCGCACTTTGCTTCAGTAAGATAACAATTTTGTTTCTTGATTTTATTACTTTCACTTTGTTGACAATTTTATTAAGAGTTATAAAGTCATAGTTTTTTCCCAAATTCAAATTTTATTTTTTAAATCGTTTTGAAAAAATGAAACAGGCATTTTGCATATTTTAACTTTTATATTTTGGTCTTCATCGTGAAAGTGATATTTGATCACTCGATTTACATTGCCATCACGTCCTCAGCAACCACTTTAAAGGCCTCCCACATTTCCAAGTTGTTGGGTATGATTTCACTATTTCGCAAATTTTGAAATGTGTCATTCTTTAGCATTTTCTAAATAAGTTCATTTAACTTACGTTGCGGGCAACTCGAACCCAAATGTTCCAGTGTCACGCAATTCAACGGTGTAAGAATAGGGGATTCCGGCTTCTCCCTTGGCCCAGTCGTCACTGCCACCGGAAGCGATGTCTAGTTTCATTAGAAAGGATAAAATCAATGTTGTGTAAAATAATTGAAGATCCGTCCAAATTTTTTTGTTTTCTTTTGTTTGAACAACTTACAGAGCACGTTGGTCGAGGTACCAATGGTGTACTGTGTTCCGTAGACAGCAGTGAGTTTGTCAACAGCACGAGTAGCCAAGTCGTACTGTAATTTTAAAGAAAATTCATCTGAGTTATTACAACTTCTTTAAAAAACAGTCGCTTATTATCAAATGCTTCATACGAGCTGGGTGTAATCAGCGGGGTATTCGGCAGTGTAGCCCCATGGGGTGAGCCAGTACTGTCCGTAAGAGTGAACAGTCAAGTAGACTACACTTTGGCTAGCGACGCTCAAGATGGCATCGCGGACGATTTGGGATTCGATGGCACTGAATGGAGCATTTCCGTTGTAGGTTCCTCCGCAAGGCTGATCTCTACTGCCTCCTTCATCCCAGTGGAATCCAAAGTTCCTGTTCATGTCTTCATGATTTGAAAGTTAAAATGTCAGATTCCATCAATATATTCATAAACGCTTTGAATCAATTCAATTACCAGTCCCGTTGCATGGGCTGCCAGCATTTGGGGCTCGGGTTTTGCGCCACAAGCGGTCCTGACACGTAAAGAAACATTTGAATTTGTTTAGTTTGTAATAAAAAAATTTATCATCTTACTCCATCGACAGCAAAAGTGTGACGGTATCCATCGGGATTGATGACGGGCATGATGTACCTATCCATTCAAATTATTATTTTATTTTGAATCAAAGATTTTTTGTGGGAAAGTCTCACCAATCGATGTTGTCGACATATTGGGGATGGGCAGCGTAGTTCTCAACCAACTCACGGATCAACCAGGTGACGTAGGCCGGTGAAATCCATTCGCGAGCGTGGATACCTTTTCAATGGAACATTTCTCTTGAGAATTGAATAATCTTTAAGTTTTAATTTGAAGCTATTATTGAATTTTACCGCCATCAACGAAAATGGCCTTTTTGCCGGTTCCTCCTGTTGAAATCTTGACAAAGTTCATGTTGTTACCCTCGTAGCTCTGTCCAACAACGGAGTGTGTCATCAAATTAGGGTAGGCAGCGGCCAATTCTGTGAGAAACTCTTCAATCTATAATCACCAAATGAAACCCCAAATTCAACATTTTCTCAAATTGTCTTTGAATGTGCATAGTGAAACCCACGGCAGGAAGGTCGGAATAAGTTTCCCAGTTGAGCGAATAGCGAGGAGTTCCATCGCGAGAAAGGCGTGGCTCTTTGCGGATGACTGGCTTGGCAATATCTTTGCGGCCTTCTTCGATTGTGCTGTTAATGTTGTCATGATGTCATGTCAATTATTTTCCTAAATGGCATTTTTAGGTCTGAATTTTGTTTACCTCTGAACATCAGCAATTTTAACTTTGTAGTCGACATCGAACGCTTGCATCAAACTTGTGAAGGTGTTAGCAAAGGCTGGAGGAACCATGATGTCGACGGCGCGTTTGATGTTTCGGGGTTCAGACCAGAAATCGTAAACGTCGCTTCTTTCATTGTAAAGCTTAGTCAAGACTTCGAGGGCGACCTTGTTTTTGGCATTCACCTCAAACACTTGATACCTTTTTTTAAAAAATTGGCAAATTAGTCAAATCAATTTACCGTTTAATTCACCAAATAAATTTTATTTTACCCATCGTAACGCCTCTGACCCGCTAGGGCCGTTGCCACTAATGCCAATACTAAGAGGAGTTTCATTGCTGAAGAGTCTCACCTGAACGTAGGGAACTGATGATAGATTTCTAGAAACAGTCGTCATTTATACACTCTTAGACTATTTTTTTAACATTTTTCACTATCGTTTGTTTGCCGTCATGATTGTCGAAATCCATTCGTTATTTGCGTCATTTGTGTCCGTCGTCTAGTCTAGTCGTTATCAAAACAGGTCAGCACGTCAATCATTTTTACTTAGTTTGTTTACATTTTGGAGCCGCCTGTCTTGGTCTCCGGTTACGTGAGACTTTGAACGGCACATATGTACGCACAACCGTTCACCTGCGCATGAGATATGGTGTAGTAACCTCAAATAAAAATTAAAAAATACGCTACGAATGTCAGTGCCGTCTAAACCCGCACTAGGACAAAATGTGTATTTGTTCTTATCCGTTTCCGTTGAATGCGCTAAAGAAGGAAACTACAAATGAATTTGAATAGGCAGTATATTTCTGATCTCCTGAAGATGAATTTTGCGTACAATCATGTAAAAAAAAATGTTAGACGATGTTCATGGTGTACTCAGCGATGACCTTGACAGCCTCCCACATTTCCAGATTATTCGGAAGGATTTGACTGATGAGTTCAAAAAATTGCGTTGAATTAAAGTTTTCCGTACATTAAAATTTGAAAGAAAATAAAGGGTCTTACTCAGCTGGAAGTAGAAAACCAAAGTCTCCGGTGTCACGAAGCTCTACTGTATAAGCATAGGGAATTCCGGCTTCGCCTTTGATCCAGTCAATGCTACCTCCAGATGCTACGTCTGATAAATTCAATAGAAGTCAAGAATTTTTAAAATTTGGGGGTAGCGGCAGTTTAAACTTACAAAGAAGACCAGTTGTAGATCCAACGGCGTATTGAGTTCCGTAGACAGCGGTTAAGTTGTTGACTGCATTCTGGGCCAAATCAAACTAAAACAAGGAAAATATGAAATTACAGTTTGCTAAAACAATATTTGAAAAGTGTTTCTAACAAGTAAAGGATAATCCTCAGGTAGATCGACAGTGTAACCCCAAGGAGTAAGCCAAACTTGGCTGTAGGAATGGTAGGATAAGTAAACTTTAGTCCGCTCCGCAATTGAAAGGATAGCATCACGAGCATTGACACTTTCATCCTCGCTAAAAGCTGTGGGCCCGTGATAAGTGTCATCACACCCATTTCCGGCAGCTCCTCCTTCTGTATTTTGAGCACAGTCAATATTTCAATAAGTATTAATACGTTCAATTTTTAAAAGTCAAAATAACTTTCCATTCCAGTGGAATCCAAAGTTGCGATTGAGATCAATGCCGACGCAAGGGCCGTTCACTGGATTACGGTTTTTGCGCCATAGGCGGTCCTGTTTTTGAAACAATTCGTTAGTATGTTTCAATGGCCTTTGATTGTAAGCAGTTGTGTTAGATTCAGAAAACTTACATCAGCAAAGGAGTACACATATCCATCAGGATTCATGACGGGCAAGATGAACCTGTTTCCGGTATTCATAAGGATCAGTTATGTCTATTATTTTTTTAAATGTTGAACAAATATGAATAGCTCACCAATCAAGGTTGTCAAGGTATTCGGGGTGAGCCGCGTAATTTTCAACCAATTCGTTAATGAGCCAAGTGTTGAAAGCAGGTGAAATCCACTCTCGAGCATGAATACCTGCCACAGAAAATTGAACATGTTGTTCAGTTGTTCACGCAATATTGTTGACTTTATTTGAGTTAAATCATACCTCCATCAACCAGGATAGCGTTTTTGGTGACGTTGCTGTTGGCTTGTGTGTTGGAAATCTTGACCATGTACATCTCCCTGTTCTCGTGCGTCTTGCCGATGGTTTTTAAAGTTACAATGTCAGGGTGAGCTTGGGCTATTTGGGCAAGGAATACGGCAATCTAAACATTGAAATTATTATTTCATTATTCATTTTATTGTTTCCCCCTAAATTAAAGTAACGTCTTTATTAATCTTCTTACCGCGGTGTAGTCGTAATATTCAGTCCAGTCCAGAAATCGATGGCACTTTTCACGTCATTTGTTAATTAGTTTAATTCCGGAATTTTTTAATTAAACTTTTTAATAATGTGGTTATAACTAACCTTTGGACATCTTGGATTTTGACTCGGTGTTCCAAATTGTAAGTTCCCAAAATTCTTTCAAATTCCTTGGCATGAGTGGGTGGAACCATGATGTCGATGGGTTCATCGAGGCTTCGTGGCTCGGTCCAAAAGTCGTAGATGCTGTTCTGTCCCTCGTAAAGTTTAGTCAGGGCGTTGAATGAAGCCACATTTTTCGGTTTCACTTGGATAACCTTGTAACTTTTGCAAAAGTCAGAGATATAAAAATTCATATTTAGTAAAATTATCAGAATTCCTTTTAAATTATTTAATTACCCGTCATAGCGCTTTTGAGCGGCTAAAGCCGATACAGCCAATAAGGCAAGAAGGAGTAAAAATTTCATGGTTGTCCCTATTGAAAGTTTCTCTGTACTTGAGGGTTATATTTTATTTTCAGTATTTATATACAACCGTTTCTTTAGGAACTTCACCCCAAAACAGCAGCGTATGATGCTTATCTTGTGGTTCATTGCCATCTTTTGTTGTTTGAGCTTGATGTTTGCGTTTACGATTATTTGAACTTATAGAAGAGAAAAAAGATAATTCTGTCAATCGAGATTTTGCTGTTTCTCCACTTGGTATACCGTCAAAGTGTAGGCACAGACGAAGTTTATTGGGAAAATCTTTTGTGTTAATTTTTTAGACTCATTCGCTGTGATTACCTTAGTATACATAAGTTCTTTCTTTGTGCAAATCCGGCAGCGCCCCAGTGGTAAAGATAGGAATTTGTTTGTTTATGCTTTAAACTTGATGTGTATAGCTTATCAAATGAAATTGGAGAAAAAATCAGGCGACTTTGTCTCGCACTTGGACCTTTTTATTTACCATGTCCAAGGAGCAGGGCGTTAGATAGGGACGAATGCACTCGAGATCACGTGAAGCTTGCCGTCAAATTCCCACCTCTCGTACAACACATACAGTTGATTTTTTGGTGTATGTGTTTCTTGTTTTAAAAAATATTTTTTTTCGAACACAGTACACACGTATTAAACTTTTTAAGGAAGAGGGATGAGGTAGCTGATAGAAAAATAACGTAGAATAATTTTCTTCCGTATGTTTTCAAAAAGGTGCCCTTCATTTATTTCACCATTTGCAATAATATTGTTGTCTTGTACTAATTTTGTCCTTCTTTATTTAGAAAAAAAAAACATCAATTTCATAAATGTGATAACTGTGTATTAAGGAAACATTTTTATTTAAATTGAAAAGTCAATTGTTAATTTCGCTATCCGGCAACACAAATCAGATGCGGTAATCAGATGCTGAAACGTTGGGTTAGTGAAATCTCTCTAGAAAAGAGATTCGGCCATAACCTTGATACCTTCCCAGACCTCCTCGTTATTGGGGAGAATTTGTCTATAATTTCACCAATAAAAGTTGATTTTTAAAAAATCGATACTTTATAAAACAGGGACAACTCATTAGTTTATACCTAGCGGGAAGTTGGAATCCGAAGGTTCCTTCGTCACGCATCTCGACGGTGTACGAAAATGGAATACCGGCTCCACCCTTTGCCCAGTCGTCACTGCCTCCAGAAGCGACATCTGGAATTATGGACAGAAAAATTGTGGTCAAGTCTTTCATTTTGAGGCATTTGAAATTCATTTGAAAAGGGAATTTTTTCTTACAGAGTACGTTGGTGGAGGATCCAATGGTGTATTGGGTTCCGTAGACGGCGGTCAATTTGTTGACAGCTGATACAGCCAAGGTGTACTGAAACAAACGAGTTGATGAGAAAATGAATTCATTTGAGCCAAAGAGCTTAAAGTTCTTACGAGCTGGGTGTAATCATCTGGCAATGCGGAGGTGTAACCCCATGGAGTGAGCCAGTACTGGCCGTAAGAGTGGAAGGTCAGGTACATCTCGGCTTGGCCAGCGACGGCCAAAATGGCGTCACGAACGTGTTGCGACTCGATCTCGCTGAAAGCGGCTCCACCGTGGAAAGTGTCGGAGCATCCGTTTGCACTGCTACCGCCCTCGTTCCAGTGGAAACCAAAGTTCCTGTTCATATCTGCATGAGAAGTAATTATAACAATGAACATTCTCCCACTTTATTTTAAAACTGTCGCATTCAAATTTACCTGTGCCGATGCAAGGAATGCCACCAATTCCAGCATTTGGTTTGCGGTTCTTGCGCCACAAGCGATCCTGCCAAAAACGAAATGAGTTACTCGTACATTTTACTCGTAACAAGTATGACATACCCCGTTTGTGTCATGAGTAAATTGGTAACCATCTGGGTTGATGACGGGCATGATGTACCTGCATAATGAATGACAATCAAGATTCTGTCTCCAGAATAATAAATCAATGCAAGAAAAATACCAGTCAACATTGTCAACGTATTGGGGATGGGCGGCGTAGTTCTCAACCAATTCGTTGATCAACCAGGTGACGAAAGCAGGTGAAATCCACTCACGAGCGTGAATGCCTAGGAAATAAGCAAAGAATCAGATCGTCTTATCAGTCTAGAGTTCATCTGTTGTTAGCCATTTTTGTTTTTGAATTTACCGCCATCGACGACGATTGCCTTTTTGCCGGTACCACCAGTGGAGATTTTGACCAAAGGCATATCCCTGTTTTCGAATGTCTTGCCAATACTGGAAACCGTTACCTTGTCAGGATGGGCAGCGGCGATTTCATTGATGAAAGCTGTGATCTATTAAAATCCGTCGATTCCAAGTTTAAATTAATTCATTTTGAAATCTTTCATTGATAATTGCTTACGGCGTTGAAGTCATAGTAGTTGTCCCAGGTAACGGAATAACGGGGAGAACCGACGCGGGGGACAGCCACTTGCTCATCGCGAGCCATATCGAGGACACTAGTTTAAACAAAATTCATTAACAAAACCAGACCATAAGTATAAAGTGCTTTAATTGATCGTTACGTCTGAACATTGACCATCTTGACTCGATATTCCATGCTGTAAGCATGCATCAGGTCAACGAAGAGCGAGACGTATGCGGGTGGAACCATGATGTCCGTAGAGTGACCGATGGAACGCAAGTCTGTCCAGAAATCGTAAATTTCGCTGTCGGAGAGCCGGGCTAGGGCGTCGTACGAAGCCGCATCCTTTGGCGTTACCTGGAACAGTTGATAGCTGCAAACCAACCGAGTAAAGTTAAATTATTTCATTCTTACATTAATTTCTTGTTTTGTTTCGCATATTTACCCATCATAACGCTTCTGCGAAGCAATGGCCGAAGCCGCTAGGACGGACAAAAGAATCAAAAGCTTCATGGTCGTTTATAGAGAAACACTGAAAACGATCCAACGTCTTTTTCATTAGTCGAAATCCGTTTTATACTCAATTGTTGATGTGACGCACTTTGTTTGTCGTATCAGTCCGAGTCCCGTGTCCTATATCTGGCTGTTACTGACTCCAAAGGCTCAAAGACTCGTTATCGTGAGTAAGCAAGTTTAGAAACGTCAATCAGGCCAATCTTTTTCACATGTCAGACAACGTCAATTTGTTTTGTACTTATGTTTATCACAAAATGGACTAAACCGGATTGTACTGTTTGTATACACAATGCTGGGCGGTTTTTACCAAGAGATAGCTTGCGTTACCTCGTGATGTGATCCAGTACCTTCGCTCTCTTTGCACTTTTGTAGCAAGCTTTCAAATTGAAACGAATCACATGTACATTGGATAACGTGCTTCACTACTCGTAGACCATTGTGCGTGTAAAAATGTCAAAAACAGATTAAATTATAGTACGAGAGAGATTGTTACATTCACGATCTTGTAACTTGGTCTATTTTTCAAAGTTTCAGGAAGGTTTGAATTCTTCCGGGAAATTATTCGAAAATATTTTGACACAAGTAAAGGTCGTGTCAGAATTTCCAATTGTATTAACTCATTCTAATTGTAGTAATGACGATTTTAAAATGATAGCAATGTTTTCCGCTATCGTAAATCCATCGATATTTGGTTGCTGATTGAGTTAACTCTTTAAAAGAGAGACTCCGCCATCACCTTAATGCCTTCCCAAACCTCCAAATTGTTTGGAAGAATTTGCCTGTAGTTTGTCAAAAGCAGTTTAGAAATTGCATTGTTGGGGGGAGGCTATAAACTTATAATGGTTCATATAGTATTATCTGATTTTACCTGGCAGGAAGTTCGAATCCGTAAAGGCCTTCATCGCGCATCTCAACAGTATACGAAAATGGAATTCCAGCTCCACCCTTTTACGAAAATGAATTGAAAAATAATTACTTGTTCTCTAATAGCAAATGTATAGATTCTAGTGCAACCTTTGCCCAATCGTCGCTGCCTCCAGAAGCCACATCTAAAATTATTACAACGAGTAAATAAGTGGATAGGTAACAAAATTCAGGCATTTGAAAGTTAAACGAAAGTTTCCTTACAGAGTACGTTAGTCGAAGATCCGATGGTATATTGGGTTCCGTAGACGGCAGTCAATTTGTTACAAGCTGATACAGCCAAGTTGTACTGAAAATTGTTGAATCAAGATTTAGTCGATTCACCATTGGCAAGTTGAGTCCATACTAAAACAGTAATTAATCCTTACAAGCTGTGTGTAGTCGCTGGGGAGAGTAGAAGTGTAACCCCAAGGAGTGAGCCAGTACTGGCCATAAGCGTGGAAGGTCAGGTACATCTCAGCTGGACCAGCGACAGCCAAAACAGCATCACGAACGTGTTGCGACTCGATCTCGCTGAAGGCGGCTCCACCATGGAAAGTGTCGGAGCATCCGTTGGAGCTGCTACCGCCCTCGTTCCAGTGGAAACCAAAGTTCCTGTTCATATCTTTTGGTGGAATGAAAGGGACGTCAATACTTTTGGCACATTATTCCGGCGTTCACCCAAGTTTACCTGTTCCCATGCAGCTGCCGCCACCGATTCCGTTGTTATTTGGTCTACGATTTTTGCGCCACAAACGATCCTGTAAAATTTCAAGATTTAGCGACTCGTTCCTTCCCTCGTGCGGTCATTTTATACGGTAACTTACTCCGGTGAGTGCGAAAGTAAATTGGTAACCATCTGGATTGATGACTGGCATAATGTACCTAATATTATTTTTAAATCAGCATTGAAATTAGTCAACGGTTATTTCCTGAACTGTAGTGGAGGATATACCAGTCAACATTGTCAACGTATTGCGGGTGAGCGGCATAGTTCTCAACCAATTCGTTGATCAACCATGTGACGAAAGCAGGTGAAATCCACTCACGGGCGTGAATGCCTGAGTACGGAAAACAACTTGCACATCAGTATTTCACAAACGATTTTTAACGCTTTTGTAACTTAAACTTACCGCCATCGACGACAATCGCCTTTTTGCCTGAACCTCCAGTGGAGATTTTGACCATCGGAATAGCTCTGTTTTCGTAACTAGTGCCGATGCTGGAAACTGTCACCATGTCGGGGTGAGCGGCAGCGATTTCGTTACAGAAAGCGGAAATCTTGATAAAATTTCAAATCAAACTTATTGGGTAGATTTCACAAAAAGTCGCTTAGCCTAATATATTAATTCTTACGTCGTTAAAGTCATAATAAGTGTTCCAGTCAACAGAGTAGCGCGGAGTGGCAACTCGGGGTGTACGTTCGCGTTCTTCACGAGCCATATCGAGCACACTGGTAACGAATTATAGAACGTAAAATTTAACATTAGAATAAGAAGACTATTAAGAGAATATTACGTCTGAACATCGATCATTTTGACCCGATATTCCATGCTGTAAGCGTGCATCAGGTCGACAAAGACCGAGACGTATGCTGGAGGAACCATGATGTCCATTGCGATGTCGATTCCTCGAGGTGCGATCCAGAAATCGTAATTTTCACTCTGCTCGTAGAGCTGGACCATAGCCTCGAATGAGGACTGATCCTTTGGCGTTACCTGGAACAATTGGTACCTGCGAGAGAAAAGACATTTTGAAAATTTGGAAATTGAAAAGATATTTGGAAAGACGAATTTGTTAGTGTATACCCATCATAGCGTTTCTGTGAAGCTATGGCCGAAGCCGCTAGAACGGACAAAAGGATCAAAAGCTTCATGGTCGTCTGGAGAAATACTGGAACGATCCAATGTCTTTTTCACTAGTCAGCATTCATTTTATAAGTTTTGATGACGCATTAGCTTGCTGTCAGTTTCCCTATCGGTGAGCCACGTTTTATTATGATGATCTCAAACCGTCCGAAAGGTTCCATCGCACTCGTTGCTATCATAAGTCATAACTCATAAGTAAGCAAGCCTAGGATTGAAATGTCAATAATCCAAAAGTGTTTGTATTCCTTGCACGATCTTCTCCACTGTTTTTCGTAGCGTGAACTCGGGACATTCCGTTGTTTGTATAGCGTCCCGTTGGATGGTTTTATCTTTTGGTGTCTTATATCTTTGTTCTAATCTGAGTGATGTGTTTCAATACTTGCTTTGCGTCTATTTGTGTTTTGTCGCATTTCTCAACAGGCGATATATGACTGAATTTGTCAAACCCGATCAAATACACGAGTTTGATTGACTTAACAACAGTTAATATGATTAAATTGTTCCATAGTTCTTTGTCTTCTCCCATTACGGGTATAAATAACTAAGAATTCAAGTCACACATTTCTTCTCGACGAACGGAGATGGCGTAACTTTTTTTTTGCGTTTAAATTTTAAAATCAACATGCAATTTAATCAATCATGTATGAACAAAATTGTCAAAATTATGCTTGATCTAAATTTATAACTTTCACAGCATGAAATAAATTTGTTTGAAAGTAAAATTCCGATTTAAATGCCAAAATGCACTTGCAAGCCGAGCTGTACTACCCACTGAAAACAATAAGAAGCGGCTGGTCAGAACAATGATTTATATTCCACGTTTCGATTCCTTCAACATGGCATCGTTTTTAAAGAAAATCTCACCCACCAGTTGGTTATCCTTGGCAGCCGTTGTTCTAATTGTGGCCTCTGCAATCGGAATGATTTTTATCGATCAAATAAACCGAGCCAAATTAGAAGAATGCAACAAACACATCGGCTGTTCATCATCCCTGAATCTGCAGTTTCCTGAAATGAAAACAGATGCATCCTCGATCCGTTCCGCACCTCATGGTAAATCTCCACCGGAACTAGAACTCCGCCCAGGAACTTCCACCAAAACTCTTCAAACGCTCTTCGTTCCGCCTGAAAGAGTGGAAGCTACTATCGTTCCCCAAAACAGAAATTAAAAAATGATTTCTTCTCATGTCTGTTCACCAAGATCTCACAAATTGCACAAGTCTTATTCACTCAATTAAAATTTTGTCTCTATGACTCAATTGAATTCCGATGTGACTTGTCTGAAGTAATACAAGAATTCTTCTAATTTAATGTTTCTGATCCATTTCATTACATAACTTTCTAGATTTAAATATAATTTATTCATTTAAATCACACATGCACGTACATTTAAATTAAGCCAGGAACTTAATCACACTTCTATGACTTAATTTAATAATTTCTAAAGACTTTGCTAATAAGTGCTCGAGAATTTTTTGCAAAAGTGCTCAAGAATAAAACAAACCAACGAGAGATGTACACAAAGCCAGAGCCATTACTTTACATTACATTACATTACATTACAAGTAATGGCTCTGACGAAACATTTTGTTTGTTATTTCCAGGTTGGTTCTGCGGAGGCAAATAAAGGAAAAGCTCGTCAGGTTCATTTAGTCGAAAATTGAAAATTCACCCCAAAATTTACCGATTTTACATTTACAATTTTTTTCATGCTGATTAATTATTACCATTATTATGTTTTTAAAAATTATATGACAACGTCGGGGACATTAAGTAAACATACGGAGTGGGTTCGAAAAACACTTTTAAATTAGAATATTTTTGTCGAGGTGGGTGTATCTTGGAAAAGGTTTTAGAAAACGTTTTAAAGAGACAGTGTTTTAGCTCTCCCCCCTTTTTTATTCTACAGGGCAGTTTTGGGTTTTGGGTTTCAAGACATGTCACGATCTCCGTGTGTCGCTGTCGCAGCTGCTAGTTTGAAAAGCTTTTTACCTATTAAAGATTTTAAAAGTCCCAATCATTTGAAGTTGAGTCCAGTTCCAGCTGGTCACACTCAATATCACACCTTGTTATCACCTTTTCCACAGTGCAACCCCCAATCCACACCTTCATTATCCCCATCATCTAGCCATTTTAACTTCAATAGTCCAAATAATTTTTTTCAGAAACGAGATAGTATTTCACTTTCTGTTGATAGTCCCCATAGGCTGCTTTTTGCTTCAAAAATTAAGACCACTCTCAACTCATCTAATGTACTAGGACGGGGAAGGTTTGGTCAAGTTGTATTGGCAAAGTATAAAGGTATATAATTGCTTTATCAAAGTTGAAAGCCTTAAAAACCAGAACTGTAATTTAATTTTCCAGATGCACAAGTTGCTGTTAAAATAATAAAGAATGCTGCAAAAGAACAGGTCAATGAAATAAATGGGGAAAAGCTATCACATCCCAACATAATCAGCACTCTTAAAATAGAGAAAGTTGATGATGATGTTCTAATTTTAATGGAACCTTGGGGTTCCCTTAACCTTCAACAACTTCTTAGCATGTCTTTGAAAATTCCATGGGGAGACATTCTCAGGTATTCAATCATACTTTTCCCAAATTACAATTAGATTAATACTTTTACTTTACAGCTATTCGACACAATTAGTCATGGCTCTTGAATATTGTCATGCAAATGGAGTGCTGCACCTTGATGTGAAACCTGCTAATATCATGGTGAAAAGTGAAAAATGGATTAAATTGGGAGACTTTGGAAATTCTGCAAACATTCATCAGCTTGATTTATTCCAGGTTAGTTTTATCTTGTCATATCTTAATGTGATTGAAAATGGATGTAATGTTGTTCTATTTCATTTCTGTCTCAGTACCAACAAAGAGTAGGTACAGTTTCTTACTGTTCCCCAGAAATACTTCAAGGGGATATTCCCTCAACAAAATCTGATGTCTATTCCTATGGTATAACATTATGGCAATTTGAACACAATCAAATACCATTTTCTGACTTGGACTGGCCCACTGTAGCATACCTGGTATTTCATTTTTAGACTTTTATGTGATTCATTGTTAAGTTTCCTGTTGGTTATTAGGTTGTTGCCAAGGATGAAAGACCAGTCCTCAATAGTAATTGTAATGAAGAGGAAACAACATTTAGTAAGCTTTATCAAAGCTGTTGGCAACCAAAACCTGAAGACCGCCCAACTATGTCAGAAATTGTAAATATTCTCAAGGATTTGAGTGAATGATGTATTGTCTTTTGAAAATTAAAGAAAAATTCATGAATGAGCTTCTGGTCCCTCTCCACCAGGAACTAACTAAATATCAAGTAATGTTTAGTTAGTTCAAGTAATAAGACAATAAATTATGTTGCTATAGCATCCTTACCATAGTTATGTTGTTTCCATTCAACAGGATCTGGTCTAGCTTAGTCACACGTCTTCCTTCTGGAGTAGATTCAAATTCTGACACATCTTCCAGCACCATGTTGACAAAATCGTCGAACCCTAGCAAAGTTCCCACTATTTCCTTGTCATTCTTCATGATAATGTGGATCCTTGAACCAATGCATTTATCAACCAACTCCTGCATATCACACCAAATTTAGGCTAAGATTTAATTGCATAACTGTAAACAAGTATTACCAGAGGTAAAAGCGTGGGTACCGGTGCAGCCATTTTATTTAATTAGAGGGAAAAAGTGAAATATCTTCTGTCCTGTCCACGCCAACTTCGAAAATTTGTAGTTCAGTTTTGACAGCAGACGAAAACTGAAAACAGAGCTTCAGCTGTCGTTGCTAGGTAACCTTGGACGTCGTTGCTTGGTAACCTTGGACGCTCATTTGTCAGCTCGTAGTCTGCTACAAAGCTGTAACGACTAACATAACGTGTGCGTTCGATATAAAATGCCGACATGGAATCAGATTCAAGGGCAATTGAGGCATCCTAATAATCCGGTGGTGTTCTTGGATGTAACAGTTGGATCAACAGTAAGATTTTATATGGTTTATTTCATTTTCTTAAACATTTGTTTAAATTACAGTGGTTGTATATTACAGGATATTGGACGTATCATCATAGAGCTGTTTGCTGATGTTGTACCAAGGACAGCTGAGAATTTTCGGCAATTCTGCACAGGAGAATTCAAACGAGACGGGTTGCCAACTGGTTTTAAAGGAACGTCTTTTCATCGGATCATTAAGGATTTCATGATTCAAGGAGGAGATTTTCTTAATGTAAGTAAAATGTTGAGTGAAACATTGTTTAGTTTGGTTTACAACCTGTTAATTCCATAACATAGGGAGATGGAACTGGGTGCTTAAGTATTTATGGTGATACTTTCAATGATGAAAATTTCAACTTGAAACATGATTCCCCTGGACTTCTATCTATGGTAATTAGTTTGCTCAGATCTTAATTAACTTAACTATTTAACTAATTTCACTATTTACGTCTGAAAATGATTTTGTAACAGGCAAATAGTGGACGAGACACAAATGGCTCTCAGTTCTTCATAACTTGCTCCAAGTGTGATTTCTTGGATGGCAAGCATGTTGTATTTGGCAGAGTTTTAGATGGTTTACTCGTGGTGAGGAAAATTGAGAATGTTCCTACTGGGCCAAACAACAAACCCAAGATTCCAGTGTCTGTATCCCAATGTGGTGAGATGTAACAACAAATTAATACATGATTCTTTGTATCATCTCCTAGTGACAACAAAAGAAAAATATTTTCACAGCACACATGCATACATATGCATTTGCTACAGGGTTTTGAGGGAAAATGTCACTTAAGCACATAAATAGATAACAAAAAATGTGCAACAGGTAATTGGTACTAGCTAGGACCATTCTACTATAATTGAAGTATTCTTATGATACTCGGCAAGATTCCTCCGAGTCATCAATGCACTCAGTTCCAAGATCTCCGCGAAGTACAGTGTTCACTACAGCACGAGCCAGGTAACCGTTTGTCGTAGCTGCAGTCGCGTTGTAAAATTGGGTAAGTCCGGGATCAATACTGCTTTTTTTATGAGTACCATCGTTACTTGAAATTTTCGTATCTATTTCTGTACCAAAGTCCTGTGAAAACAAATTAGTCCATTAAGTACATGAAATTTGATTATTTCGTGATCCGATATACTGTTACCTTTAGAAACATAGCTAAAGCTTCAGAAATGACAAAGTCCAAATCAAGTTTCATTTTAAACCGTAATTCAGGATTTCGCAAAAGGATAGTATTGACGATACAAAGTAATTCGACGACTAACTGACGATATTCAGGACGAACGATCTAAAAACAAACAAATGTCGTTATCAATAAGCTTTGGCAAATGAAAGAAGTTTAGTTTTAAGTAATTACTTTAAACAGCATATCTTCAACTAGCAAGGAGAAATTAAGCTCAGACATGGTCATGTGGGATAAAGTGGGCTCTTGGGCTAACATATGCCCCTGAACGACAATTCCACCCGGCGTTTTCTTCAAGACATTCCATACTTTTTGATAGAACCCTTCTGGGACTCGAGCAAGGCATCCTTCAATTTGGCGGCGCTTGTATGGCGTGAGTCTTCAAAAAGCAGTAATATTTTTATACAAATTCTAATAATTGATTAAAGACACCGTTAGAATACGTACTGCAAACCGAATTGGTTATCATCTGCGGTCAAGTTCTTAAGATGCAGTACCCGAAGGAGTAACCGACGAATCTCACTGGGACTACGACTCTCCAATGGTTCATGATTGCAGTCCTCGTCCGTATCCGTTGGTACAGCCAAGTATAACCGAATAGCATGTAATATCCAACTATGCAACAAGTTAGTAAGTTCTTTTATTTTTTAAAGTAGAAAATTGTGTTGATACTCACCCGACTCGAATTTTAAGTATTCCAGAAAAATAATTAGGGTGGGTAGCAATCAGTCGTCCACAGTAAAGTAAAACTTCTTGTTGTAAAACAGCTTGGACAGGGTCATCCACAGGGCAATGGCGGTAGATAGCTTCCTAAAAACCCAATCAAATACTTTGTGATGTAGTTTGCTTGAGATGAAAACGGGAAATGCAATTCATGCGTACATGGATTTCGCTAGGAGTCATGGGTTTATCTAGTACGACTTCGACACCGCCAACAACTCCGACAGTGAGCTGCTTTCCATTGACCAATACTGAACAGGAGAATTAGTTTTAAAAATTGTTAAAGAGATCACTTAAATACCCGTGGTGATGAACGGTGAAATGGAATCGACAAGTTGGAAAAGTAGCGCCGAGGACAAGCGCACAGCCGACCAGTGACGAAGTGAGCCTGCAAGTCGCTTGACGTGAATCAGGCGCTCGCGAACTTGCCGTTTGAAGTAGATACAATTAACTATTGTAATATTGATATTGCATTTTTAGTTATTACCAGTTAAATTGTCAATAACAAATTCTGGGTGCTCCCTCCGCTGAATTACTCCTAAGATGTAGGCTTGTGTGTGTAGCCCTTCAACGCAGCGTAATGAGTCGATAAGTTCTGCAGTAGAATTTAGCTTGTTGAACTGCGTGAAGTCGAATTCTGCCTCTGAATACTGAAGTGCTTTTGGCACATCAGTGAGACTTTGGTAACCAATGTAATCATGATGAACCTGACCAAACGGCTGTATGTTTAACTCTTTCAAGTCGACTTGGTTCATGAAATCCAAATGTTCTGAAACAAATATTGAAGAGTTAAACATTTTATAAAAGAAATGTTGCTATCAATTCAAAATTTACCTATACAGGATGATGAAATCAAATTCTGAAGTCTTCCAGTGCGGACTTTGAGACCATCACAGTGACCTTTTTTTAACATCGCTAATAATTCTAACATCTCCTTAAACTGCGGATCTCGCATGTGTTCTTCTCTAATCAGAATGCACACCGTTGGACGTCCTGAAAGTCGCCAGTAACGCCCAACAAAGTGCAATTCCGTTTTGATATCATCGATCAGTAGAGACATATCATGTGACAAGTAGAAATCTGAGACTTCGAAGATAAGTGGGTAGCAAAGAACCGTTTGTCCAGAGATTCGATAAATTTTGCTAGTGCCTAGGGCTCCAATCGGACGAGTAGGGCGACCCTGCGTTTCCGACAAGTTTTTGACATTAGAAAGCCATTTTCTTTTTAGCAAGTAGTAAAATAATACCTGTAGTCCTAATCGTTTTGACAAGCCAAGATGCTCGTAGACTTTGACCAGCTCTTTAGGAGGCCAAATTTGTACTGGCTCAACTTCGTGTGGTGTCTGTGTTTGAATACCATAAGTGCCCATCATTGCTGCATTGAATATTGGAAATACGACAAAAATTTTACAGTGAATTAATTCTTTAAATGTAAGGTTGTCATACCTTGAAGCCGCATAGATTCGGCTATCAAGACGATCTGCACCACCAAATCGCTGGCAGTACCCTGTTTAGAGATAAACCGGCGAATTAGGCATTTAATAGGGACATTTTGTAGTTAGTTTGTGAAAAATCATAATTATACGGTGATTTCCCGACTATACCGAAGTTAAAGCAATAACCGTTAGGTTTGATTTTTGATCCCCAATGGATAAAAGTAACAGAAAGAAAATTAAAACTGAAAATTGCTTAAGTAATGAGCATGCCATGTCCAAAATTCAAAAGCGTGTTCTCGATCATAGATCTCAGCAGGCAAACATTCACAAATCTTGCACTTACGTGTTTACTCTGGATTCATTAAAATGTCCGGTCCACGTTGTTTCAGTGTAAACGAAAATAAATATTAATACAAAATCAATCTATCCATCGATCTCAACCTCTGTTCAATAAAACAGTGGCAAAAATTCCTCCATTAGAAAAAAAAAGTCCGACTTAAGCTAGCATAAAATTCGAACGATGCGCGCACTTTTTAGTAGTAGCTCGTTAATCCAATATTTGTTTTTTAAATCGAAGAGATTCACCTCATAGTTGCTGCATGAAACAACTTCAATGCATTCAGATGACAACCTAAACAACAGCAATGCAGACACAAGATAGATAATCACCTGAAAGGCCGAATATCTGCCACCCATTTTCCTAGGACGGTTATACGATGGAAGATATCGACGGATGAGGTCAAGTTCATTGACATGGACAAGTCCTTCGGCCAGTAAGGAAGCAGTAATGTAAAGCGATTGGCCCCACAGAAACAAGTTGTGTGAACCCCCTTCATCGGAAGGGTGGCGCATCTGACTTCCTGGCTCCATTTTCTCGTAATCCACTGATTCTTGAGGGACGTAAAAGTATTTTGGGATGACAGGATCACCTCTATGATCATGCCTTACTCGTGCCTTAAGTAGCCTTTTGTATTCTTCAACTTGTTCTGGTAAGCCCTGATCAGTAGAAATATAATTTTTAGATTAAGAAAGATTGCTATATTACAAATATTAAATATGTTAACAGCAATGATTACTTTGAAAAATCCGTCAATCATCATGTAAAGATAGAAGATTGGCCATTCCGATTCTATGTTTTCAAAATCCTACAATATTTAGAACAAGATTAGATGAAACATTTCGATTGTGGTAGAAAGAGAACGGTGACTAACTCGTGTTTCGCCTTCATTGTAATAACGACGGTTTATATCTTCCACAGCTGTTCCGTAGCCGTCCCGAAGAAAGCGTTTGAACCCGAAGCTACCTTTAAGCCGGCGAATTATCTTTGACTTGGTCCGGTTATAAAGGACATCATCATGGGTTGCGAAACATGGCCAAGAGATAGTTGGCAGTAGAGAAGCATCTGTGTTCTGTAAATTACGCGGAAGTTTACTAGCTGAACTGAAATAAGTCTTTTAAATAAGCTTACCTTGGAACTTGATTCTCTCGGAAGAAGTGTTTCAAAAATAGATCGATTGCGATTATGCGCGTCAATGTCGACGTAAATTACGGAAACAGACGAGCCCTTTTCACCAAAGAGATTGCAACCATTAATTGCTTCTAGCGCAGCCTTGGCCATTCCAATTGAACTGAAAGCGTGGTAAAGGAAGAATAAGCAAAAATGTTAACCTGTCATTCATTCTAGATAAAAACCTGGCATGTATTTCAGGAGTGCCGTCATTGTACTTTGAACCTCTTTGCCACAATCCAAAATCAGGTGTGCGATATGCCCGTTCGACGTAGTAAACGAGGTTCTGAATAAAAATAACTTCATCCATGGTGTAAATAACCTGAAGGCCTGACTGGATTATTTGCACGAGGAAGAGAAGATACAGAGAAACGACGTCCAACTGTAAACAAGTCAAGTAATTCATTAATATCCAAAATATCGAAATAGTGTGAAATAAGTATAGAAACATACCTGCAAATGGTTGTCCATGCACGGGTCCTGATCTTTTGTAAGAACTTGGCCAGTCTGCAGGTGATATCGAGTGAACAATGCATTCTGTGCCACTTGATTCTTTTTAAAAGCCTCTACTTTGTTAGCGACTTGCAACCAACAACGCAAGATCCCACGAAAACATTTGACAGCTGACTGTCCAAGTTCGTATGATTTACCGCGATCATCATCTATCCGCCTGTATAAAAAGGAATATAATTTTTTTTCCAATGTCAAGTAAGGTCATTTGCAGCTTGGTACCGGTAAGCTTGGTATAAGCTCCAAATGGCTGACGCGCAATAAATAGAATCTCGCACACTACCAACTTCTTTGTCAACAGTCTGGGCAGGAAATAACCCGGTGGTAGGGCTTTGATAGTGTAATAGCTGCCGCTTAACTAATTTGAACATGGTTGAAAATTATATTCAAATATCATTTGGAAATCATTTTGTTACCGAGCCCATAGTACATATCGAGCTGACGCACTGTGTCCTCATAATTGTTTATTTTCAAGCAGGTATCAACATCCAAATCACTGGAACCTGTGCTTACAGGTTCTTGATAGGGTCCAAGAACACCTCCAAAATGAATCTTTTCTGATGCAGCTGAAATGGGATTTCCATTTGTTGATCCGTGGCCTGTATGACTGGCCAGGTATGCCTGTCTATAAAAAGTTTTAAATAATTGAAACATATTAAAATCTTTTGAATTTGAATATTAAATAAACCTAAAAGTGGTTCGTTGAATTAGAAAAAATAATAGCTAGAGGGAGAGAGAGAGAAAATGGTGCAACAAAATACCCAACAAACAAATAATGTGAGTATTCCAGGCAGATTTTAATTGGTTCATTGGGAACAAGCTGTTAATCCTAACCCAGTATATCAATACCTTTTGAGGAGCATTTTTTCCATTCTGAAACAGCTCTTCTTTCACTAGTTCACCCGAAATTAACTAAGAAGATCCAATGAAGTCTGATATGTCTAAACTATAAACAGCAATTTAGACCAAAACTATTAAAATTACTGCAAAGTTGTGAAAACTAATAGATCAAGGGAGTAAATAAAAATCCTATCAATTTCAAACTGTTCATATTGTGCACACACACAACAAGAAAATAATTTTTTTTTTTACTATGAAGTCGATGAAGTCATCGAACATCGACGTCCTGTTTGCTTTATAACATCTTTTAAAATTAATTTAATTTCATTCCTACCTTTTGATGCCAGTCAGCATCCCTAGAAAATAAGATTAATTCAAGGCCAAAAATCGAAAACGAAAGGTCTCTTTAACCCAACTTGTTGTTGATCACTGTTTTTACTCTCACTTCAGGTCTTTCTGTGTTATTGAAGTTTTCTCCAAGGTCAGCAGACGACTTTTTGGCCATCTATCATGTAAAAATCTAACCACGTAGTATTTTAAGCAGTTTATTTTGGTTTCCCCATACAAATCGATGGAAACGAACAAAAAAAGCATAGACAAGTATCCAAGTGGGCAAAAAATATTTTATCTTCAGTGTTGATCCCCAGTGTTAGCATCTTTTCTTTGTTGGATCATTTCTCTAATGTTGTTCTCACTTTCCTTCAAGCTGCGCTCCAAGTATGCTTTAGTTCCCTTTGTAATTGAACAGAAGTTAGAACAAAATTTAAAAAAAAAATGCACAATTAAATTTAATGTAAATCTAACCTCAAGTGTTTTCACTTTCTCCTCACAGCCTTTGATTTTGTTCTCAAGGTTCGTTCGTGCTACAGTTACTTCTTTTAACACAAACATACGACCCACACTTTCATATGTTTTGGTATCAGTTGGAAGTTGACTTATTTCTTTGTCAGTTAGTTGTGCATGTGTCATACTTCTTTTGAGCGTCTCGATCTGTAGATCAGCTAATTTGAGCTTTTGAGACGTCTCGACCATTTTTTGCTGTAGTTCAGCAAATGCCTGAAAACAGTCATAATGGAATGAAAATGTGATGTAAAAATAAGACAAAAATACTAAAATAATTACCTTTTTGAGTTCAAGATCCATCTGTCCTTGTTTTGCCATTTTTTAAATATTATTACGGGTCAATGAATTACAACCGGCAGGACTATAAAAGTGACACCAGCAGAAGACAATTTTGGAATATGGGAGGAGAGCATGACTAAACTAAACAGAGTCCAGTCCAGACATTTTAGAAATAATAAAAATCGCTATGAAAGTATTAATGTCTAAAATTTTATTTAAATTAAGTTTTATTTTTGAACTGATTAATATTTATTTTGATAATCATTATAAACGATCGAAAATTTTGTTAGCCACCAAGGGGAAATGAAATGACGTCATAGTTTGGTTGTTTAGTGCTGACAACTTTGCAGACGACTATCCTGAATCGAACACGAATTGACGAACAATCGCCTTGAAGATTGAAGTGCGAAGTGTTTGAAAATAATGTCTGCAGGAGCTCTTTGTGAAACCCCAGGTTGTGACCAAGAAGCCCGGTTACAATGCCCGACTTGCATTAAACTGGGCATTAAAGGATCGTTCTTTTGTACACAAGAATGTTTCAAAAAAAACTGGAATGTGCATAAGAGTGCCCACAAGAAAGAAACAGTGACAGAGCCCGTCACGTACAACCCTTGGCCTGGTTTCCCGTTTACCGGTATGTGATGTAATTATTTTGTGTTGGGATATTATCTCTAAATATAGTTATTTTTAGGTACTTTACGTCCATATCCTCAGACCCCCAAACGCACCATCCCTTCACACATTGCTAGACCAGATTATGCTAATCATCCTGAAGGACATCCACTTGGAGAACAGTCTGCTAGAGGAAGTTCCTATATTAAGGCTTTAAGTGATGAAGAAAAAGAAGGAATGAGAGTTGTCAGCAAGGTAATCAATTGTTGCCCATTATGAATTTGCAATTGACTAATATTGTTTACAGCTTGGTAGAGAAATCTTGGAAGAAGCAGCAAATGCTGTGGCCGTTGGAGTCACAACAGATGAGATTGATAGGATTGTCCATGAAGCCTGCATTGAGCGGGAGTGCTATCCATCACCATTAAATTATTATGAATTCCCAAAATCCTGTTGCACTTCTATCAATGAGGTTATCTGCCATGGTATCCCTGATAAGAGACCCATGCAAAATGGGGATATATGCAACAGTAATAATAATTTATTTGTTAAAAATGTTTGTGTAATCCTTGTTTATTAAAAACATTTTGTTTATTAGTTGATGTAACGGCTTACCACCGAGGATTTCATGGTGACCTTAATGAAACCTTATTCGTTGGTCAGGTTAGCGAGTCTGGCAAGAGGCTAGTGCAAGTCACTTGGGAATGTCTAGAAAAAGCGATCGAAATAGGTTTGTAAGCTTCGCGCTTTCAGTTATTTGTTTACCGATAAACTCTTCATGCGTCATTTTCCCCCTCATTCTCTGATAGTGAAGCCAGGTGTTAAGTATCGCGATGTTGGGGCTGTTATTCAAAAACACGCCCAAAGCCATGGATTTTCAGTTGTTAGGAGTTATTGCGGACATGGTATTCACCAGCTTTTCCATACAGCACCTAATATTCCTCACTATGCAAGTACGTGACTTTCATTGCTCCTTACACTACTCATCTGTTAAACTTGATCAGTAACTTACGTATGTTTTCACAGAGAATAAAGCCGTTGGAATCATGAAGCCTGGTCACTGTTTCACAATCGAGCCAATGATATCTGAAGGTAATGGTCAAATTTACTTGCCTACCGTTTCAGTATCAAAACTTTTGCATTTAACACAAGAAACTAATACTACTTAATTTAATGTTACTTAGGTGTATGGAAAGATGAGCAATGGCCGGACAATTGGACGGCGGTGACCCAAGACGGTAAACTATCTGCGCAATTCGAACATACAATGCTCGTGACCGAAACAGGTGTCGAAGTGTTGACTCGACGTTTGGAAAAGGATGGCTTGCCTTATTTCATGACTATTCGATAAGGTATAACTGACCGCTCACTCCCATGTTTGTGAGCATGGCGGGGATGAAATACATGCGGTATTAAAACAAGTGTGTTGTGCAACTGATCAAACCAATTCGAGCGTAAAATTAATCATATTTCTAATGTCGCCATCGTTTGACGGACAACAGAATTTTAAAGTCAATTTCATGTAGGAAAGTGACCTTAAGACCGATGTGATCGAAAATGTACAGGAATAAGATAAATCATGATTCGTGGACGTTCTGTCATCACTGAATAATTTTGTTCCCAGTCGAAAGCCGAACTTGAGTATTTGCTATACATATTTAAAAAAGTAGCAACGTCCATATTTGAAGCATTCTTTAGCTTGAAATCTTCTGAATCGATTTATTGTTCAGCTGTTAATACCGAAAGGTCCGTATCGCTCGCGAAGATTTTACTCATTTATCACAGGGCCATCGTCGTCTCATGTACCTAAATCCTGGAAGGTAAGTTCGGTTAATAACACGTTGATTTGTAAAGAACTGTAGCATTGCGTGTTAAATAATGATACTGTTGCCCATCCCTTCTCGTGTTCAAAAAAAAGAAATCATTCCTGCGTACTCTGTGTAATTAAGTTCATGCAAATGGGCGTACCTCAATCACAATTTTTTGATTGTGCGACCAATCTCCAATTATATTTTTGATAGCATGCTATTGATTTTTACCGAATCCACTATTTCTGAGCAGTGGATAACTGGGATCTACATTATGCAATTCTTTTTCGTTGTTTGTGTGTTGTAGTACTTGACGACCCTGAATGACTGCATGACTACCACAAAATGTAAACAGCATATAAGTTGCTCTTAACTGTAGTATTTCTAGACTAGTCAGTGATATAGGAGGTGATCTCGACAGGTGGCTATGGAATTTTTCAAAATTCGTTTATACCAGCAGCGCACCTGGATCGGGATACTCATCGTTTTTCTATTCGTTCCTTATGACGCTGAATGCAGCCATGGTGGCAGCAACTTGAACGGCCTCCACCTGCGGATCGCTTCGTTGGATGTAAGTTTACAGTTAGTTTTTGAAATTGTCTTTTGACTACGCTCGGTTTATTTTAAATTTTGAACAGGTAAGGCCGTACATGTCTATCGAAAAGAACCAAAGTACTTATCGGGCGGATGGTATCGTTTATCAAATCATCGTTTGGCTTTCAATACGCTACAACTTTACGTAAGAATCACATATTCATGATTGAAATTTAATATTTCAAATCGTGTCGAAAAGAAAATAGAAACTAATTTGTGAGTTGCGTAGATTTTCGCTGGTTTTGCCGCCCGACGGAACATTTGGAGCATTGGTGAATCACACCTGGAACGGGATGATAGGCATGGCCATTAATAATGTTAGTTTTCACAAATCAATTTTTGTTTAACAATGATAAACTCAAAAATGGGTGAAATGTTGCTCGATGTCGTTTCGGAGTAGCAAGTAGAAATAATCGCGGCCCCTGTAGTCCCTTCTCTCGACCGTGCTGAAGTTCTTGACTTTACAACAACCTTCTCCGAAGAACCAATGATTTGTCTCATCCCAGCTCCCGAACCAGATAATTCGTTGTCAGCCATCGCGAAGCCGTATGATTATCAAGTAGGGTTATATATGATTGTTTTACAAGACATACACACGAATTTCTTCTCTCATAACTCTGATAATTTTGATCCTAACATATTTACAGGTTTGGTTAGTGATCATATTTTCTATGCTAAGCGTAGCCGTCGCCACTTGGCTCACTTCTAGGTTCGGCCCCATCCGTCAGGTTATGAAGAAGAATATCGCCGATAAAAATTCTAAGCTTGATAATGGATACATGAAAATGTCTTTATCGGATCATATTTTCGCTGTGTTTTCTATTATCTGCCTCCAACGTAAGAAATTTAAATTTTATCTTTTCATAATGTCAAAGGATTTTATTCTCCAATCCCACGTAATGTTTTATCATCGCAGCCAAAGAAAGTTCTACACGATCGCCAAATTCAAGTCCGCTCGTTGGCTCGGTGTGGTGTTTGTCTACTGTCGTTCTGGTTTATTTATATACAGGTGTCCTCATCTCTTATTTGACCATTCCAAAGATGCAACCCATCGTTGAGACGACTGAAGAATTAGCCGCATCCCCCAGACTTCATGTGGTTGCCATTAAAAATTCTATTTTTGAATCCACTCTTCTGGTACTATAATTACATTCCACCTGGAAACGATGAATCTTCTTGTACAGAACATTTTCAATTTATATTTAGCAAAGCACTTCAGGGCCATTGCAGTCTTTGGGAAATCAGCTTCGTCAGCATCCCGAAAACAGTTTGTCCGGTGACTATTATAACCTAAACAAACTTTTGGAAACAGCCTTGCTAGGAAAATTCGGGATCATTCTGGTAAGCGTAATAGCATTTTCTATTAGAGTGCTTTAAAATCTCGTTTGTTGGGTTTCAGAGCAAATCTCAGGCGGAGTCGTTGATTAACATGAGTTGGAAAAAAGAGAATCGATGTCGTCTAAGCATCATGCGAGAAAAAATCCAATCAACTAGATTCTGTTTTGCCCTGCCCAAAAAATCTCCTTATTCGAAACTAATCAGTGAAGGGTATGCGTGCTTAAGCGCTAATCAGGTAGTCATGACCAAAGTTTGAATTTTCCATTCTATTTCTTTTCCGCTATCCCCGAAAGCATCTACGCAATGTACGATGTGGGGCTGATTGATTATTGGAAGAATCGTTCTCCTAGAACAGTAACTCATAACTGCGAACCAACCAACATAAAAATGGGCATGTCAAATCAGAAGAAAAAACCAATCTCATTGGACAATCTGTCCGGAGCATTCGTTGTTCTTGCCGTTGGAATTGCAGCTGCCTCTTTCGCATTTGTCATCGAAATTTGGATCGCTATCGTTCAGCGGATGAAGTCTCGTCATTGAATTTGTCAAATGCGATATATCTAATTATCTAGTGTTTGTTTTTTTGCGCTTAGTGAATTGTAGTTATTAAGAAGTAGTCACTGAATGTCCGCTTAATTATTCCATTATCCTTGATTTTTTTAAAAATCGAAATTATCTATTTATTCATTTTTATTCCCCTTTCATTAATCTCCTAAAATCATAAAATTCAAATTTAAAGCATATCCCCTTAAGTTATATAGGCCCTTAGATATAACTAAAATGCAATTATTTAAATCCATTTCGGCCACTTTTATCCTGATTAGTACCTGCCCGCTATTGCTTTTGAAAACACCCACTGTTGAGTGTACAAGCACCCCTTTTACAGGAAAGCCTGGAATTAGTATTTTAAACGGGCAGCACTTAACCATCGCTTCATTGGATGTAAGATTTGATTAAAGTTTGTTTTTATATTGCGGCTTTCGTATGACTTAATAACGATTAACGGTGCACTGAACTGTTCTTTAGATAAGGCCTTATATGCACATTGAGCACGATCACAAAGGACAGATATATAAGGTAAGATTATTCATTTTGAATCCTAAAATATTTCATTAATTGACGAACAAATTTATAGCTGGATGGCTTCGTCTATCAGATGGTTCTGTGGCTATCAGTTCGGTTTAATTTTACGTAAGTCAAACTTTTGAAAAGATTTGATAATTAACACGACGGGGTCGACGGCACACTCTTTTTTTGCTTAGATTTACTGTGGTTGAACCCAAGGATGGTGCTGTCGGAGCTTTAGTTAATAACACATGGAATGGTATGATTCACATGGCCATAATCCGAGTACGTATCCATTTTTATTTTATTTTTACTTTTTTCTTACCTTTATTTATTTACTTACTTATTGAATCATGCGGTGTTTCCTGACGGTTACACTTGAAGGAAGTAGATCTCGTTGCAGCACCAGTCGTGCCGTCTTCAGACCGAATTCGAGTTGTAGACTTTAGCATTAGCTATTTAGACGAGCAAGCGGCCTGTCTTATCCCAGCTCCCACCTTTGATAGAAATAAATGGACTGCAGTTTTCAGGCCTTTTGATTATACGGTATTTCATCATCATTATTTTATAAATAACCTTTCTGTCGGAATTAAGTATCGATAAACTAATCCGAATTTATGAATCCATTAGGTTTGGTTGATGATAATCTTTTCTCTAGTTAGCATTGCTACAATCACTTGGATGACTACGAATGCTTATTGGAAATGGTGTTTGGACAGATCTCACATTCACGCTACTCTTCGCTTTCAATTGCCGTTTTCTCAAAATTTTCTCTTCGCATTTGGAGCCCTTTGTAGTCAGTGTAAGTATACCACCCCCTTCCTCCAAATTTATAACAGTTTCATTTTGCCATTGTGACATGGTGCACAGCCAAATGGATTCCGAGTAGTTCTTATTCCACTCGAATCGCAACATCATCTTGGTGTCTTATGTCGGCCGTCTACGCTTTTTCGAGCTGCATAATCGCATACTTGACGATCCCTAAATCGCATCTTCTCGTGAACTCTATTGAGGAATTGGCCAATAGCGAAATCCTTCAAGTGGCCACTCTCAAGAACTCCATCTTTGAAACAACCTTATTGGTAACAGCTAGAGTTCTCTGGTGGTCATATTTTTTTTAAACTGCTAATATTTGCCTTATGAAATTTGTCATTCTCCATTACAGCAATCTAATTTTGGTCCGATGAAGAACCTAGGAGACAGCTTGCGAAAAAATCCTGAGAATAGATTAACCCGTCATTATTACAACCAAGCAAAATTGTTAGATAAAGTTTTCGGTCGGCTTGCCCTTACAACGGTAAGTCAGAAATCAATTTTGTTTTTTACCATTAATTCATTTTGAGCATCGAATCTAAATGTGTGCAGGGAAAATTACAACTGGATATGCTAATGGAGTTGGACTACAGAAAAAGTAGGCGATGCGATTTGACTCTTTTGCCCCAACAGTTCATGCCAATTTTGAAAACGTGCTTAGCTCTGCCAAAGGGATCGACCTACACTCATCTAATCAACCTAGGGTGAATTTCCTGTTTACAGAGTTCTCGTGATTGGCTACTCGTTTGCATGGAGTGCAAATCTGTATTCTTTCGCCGTAGCCTTCCAACTTTCGAATCAGTTGCCAACCCCTCTGAAAATGCATTCTTAATTATTCCATTTTTACATTTTTCTAATGTAGGATCATAGAGATGAACGAGTTGGGACTGGTGGATCAATGGATCAAACGCTATGTCAATCAAACAAATCAATGTAGCCATGGAATGCGAAAATTTCATCGTTCGGAAACTCAAACGAAACACCCTCTTACACTTTCTGTATTGGCGAGCGCTTTCGCTCTTCTTCTGCTGGGCATTATTGTATCGTATTTTACATTCTTCTTGGAGCTGTATTTCTTTAAAAAATCGAAGAATAGTCTAGTAATAATCTAATGACATCACGCAAGCACGGCAAATACAACTGCCTTATTCGGCATTCACGTAGAATTCTTCTATTATTGATTTCGAATGAAATTGGTTTAGAAGATCAATGGAAAAGTACAATTTTTTACAGCACCTATTCTCTTTGGTGGTACTGGTCTAAATATTAGTGGGGATGAATTTTCCAAATGGTTTTAAAACCATATCCATTCATCCAATTACACGTTATTGTAACCCTTATAGAAAAATGGTTTTAAAGTAATAGGAGAAAAATTTATGAAAGTATTCTTTTTTAAAAAATAAGATCGTTTAACAATTTTTTAAAGAAAATCATTTATTCTGTCTGATCAAGAGACATGTCGCAAAGTTGATTCAAACAAAGAATATTGAAGCGAGTTTAATTTCAGTGGATAGATCGCGCTTTGGGAAGAGAAAATCATCTGTCGATTTTAGCGGGAAAGGATAGTAGGTTCCCTCTTTTCCGGTGGAATGGAAGTCGTTTGAAGAATTATGTCGGAAGTTTCTGTGCGAGTTTCTGGTTGCGATGGCGATTTACCTTCAGGTGCGGCACTGATCAAGGATTCATCTGCTTTCATTTGAGCAGACTGCGGATTCAGGGACGACGAACAGTGGATGCGTTTGTTGCATTCTTCTATCGAGGCTCGATTAACTTGATCAACGCATATCATGCCGATTGCAGATGCCACAATTAAAACAAAAACTGTTATAATTATCCAACCCTCGAATGAAATTCTCGTTTTAGTCGAAGACATGTTGAAGGAATCGAATCGTGGTGTAGGATGCAAATAATTATTCTCGGTTGGTCGAACAGCCGCTCTTATATAACTTACTTTGAGCACGACTCTATTGGCAGGTGCATTTTGGCACTTTAAATCTTGATTTTACTTGGGAAAAAATTAATTTGATGTAATTTTAGTTATAAATTTAGTTAAAGCGGAATTTTAAAATTATTATTCATGTATTAACTGGATTTACTAAATAGTATTGAAAATATAATTTGCAAAATTGTAAAGTCGCTGGTGACGAAGAGTAATACACAATTTCTGTAATTTTGCTAATTGCCGCTAGGCTCTGGATGTCAATATTATTATTTTTTTGTTCTATTTTGGCCGTTACGAATAACGATAGGATTTGCAAAAAAAGATAAGTTCTAAAATAAATCACATGTTCTGTTTCATAAAAATTTTTGGCAATGCAGCATCTCAAGTAAGAGGAATGGAAATTGGAAATCCTTATCTCATTCGACATTCGGCAGTCTTTCCAGTTTGAGCGCCGAATGTGCACGTTGTCCATAATATTCAAATTTTTCAGATAAGCGACCGTCAGAATTCGGTTAACGAAAGTGTTAAATTCATCATGAACTTGAAAGAAAAACTTTTGTGATATTTGCGTTAAATTGCTAGTGATCAAGAGTCGATCCACGTGGTTGGTGCAGGTAATTTTCTTTTTGTTTGATGACCCTTCCCCTTTTTGAAAACTGATTATACAAAAGTAACTGAAAGGGTGAGTCAGAAAAAAATGACAATTCAGTTGGTGAACACTGAACAACTATGAACCTTAAATCTCCTAGAAAAATCTTGCACGTGTATGATGGTGTGCGTGACTTGTGCTTTACCTTTTTGAATGCTTGCTTGGCTTGTGAAAATTTTGAGGGTGTGCTACAATTGCCATGTGGTAGTACTTTCTCAAGATTGTTCTTTGATTCATTGAAAGTTTATCGACAAATTGTTAAGATCATCAAACATGAATTAAAATACCCTACATTAATTACAGGAGGACAGCAAATGACTACTCTAGAGACATCCCATCAGAAATGTTTCACTACCACATTTCTAAACTGCACTTCAGATTCCTGTGCATCATCTGGCCGTCAAGTCATTTTTAAAGGTAGGAACGATGTTATTTCATTCAAGCTTTAGTCCGAATTGCCATTTCCCCTCGTGATCCTGATTAGAACGTGTGTCGCATCTCTTGTTGGTTTGTCAATCACTCACGTCCAGTTGCAGGCCTGTTATCAGTTTGTCGAAAAGATAATTATTTGGTGACACATGGTTTTAATTGTAACGAAGCTCAAAGAGCCTACGCAGCGTGTTCATCTTTTTGAAAGGAAAGAACCGACAAAGACAAAGAGTGTAGAGTTGAATTTGAGGCATTTCATGTTTATTTGAATGGTTTATCGCAACGGTCGGGGGTATATATACAGCAGAGGAGAGGAAAGCATTACACAAGTGGACAGGAAAACCAGCTAGGATAGTCACTTAAATGTTTTCTTTTCTTTTTGTTTCTCCGTTGGTACCTATTCTTTTTTTGTTGTTGTTGTTTTGTGTGTTCTTGAATTAGTCTTAATTTTTCGGTTTTTTGTTTTCGCCTATACATAACGTCAACGTGGAGGGATACAATTTTGTTTTGTGGTATTTCTTGCTTTGTCAGTCTTCTTTTCCCCAGAGTAGCAGGGATACCTCGCATGGTAGGCTGGACTTGAAATGTTCATATTTCGCACAAGACGACGAATTGTACGTGACGAAGGATTAGGGAGGAGGGGAGAACAAAAACATGGAACAACATACACATGCACGAAACCGAAGAATTTTGAGAAAGAGAGTTGAAGAATAGGAGCATATATCGGGTGGAGGGAATAGTAGTAATTAGGATTCAACGAACAGCGCCGGGCGGAGGAACAGAGAAGTTTTTTTAAAAAGGAAAAGAGTCTGAAGTGTGCGAGAAGTTTCACGGCTCTCGTCAACAGGGGAAAGAGGATTTGGGGGCTAACGGACGACAGAAGGTACAATAGATATATCCGGTGTACGAGCAGAGTGGGGGGGGGGGGACAGTCAATTTGTAGTCTACACAACACAACCAACGGTGCCAATAATATTGTGTACAGTACATTCCTATGCTAGGATCGGAGTTGTCTGTAAAGGTAGTGTCACGAACTCCTCTAAAAAAATAATATTGATTTAAAAGAAAAGAAAAAAAAAACGGGATCGTCGACTATGGTATGTCTGTTTTTGTTTTGTTTTTATCAATTAAAGCTTAAGAAGGGAAACAATATTTTGAACTTGAGTATAGAGAAACGAAGAAGAGTGGGCAGGAGTGGCGTCGCAATGGCAGAATTCCTAAACGTAATTATCGATTAAAATTCCGGTTTCTCCAGTTTGTTTGTTTAGTTTCTTCTTTCCAGTTATTTTTCCTATTTCAAATGACACCTCCCGTATTGAATAGAGGAAAGGCGCCGAATTGGGCGTTCATAGGAGTCTTGGGCAGGGCGTAGGCGAAGTAAATATCCTCTGATTGGAAATGACTTCCACTCAGTGTAGGTTCCGAAGCGGAGCGATGGATTTTGGGTAAGGAACGAGACAGACTTTCGAGGGAGACGAGTATCTGGCGAAAAAGAGGTCGTTCCTCTCGCGTAAACTTGATCGATGATTCCAGTAGCCTGCGAAGCGCTTTCGGGGTATCTGATCGAACGTGACTCAAATCAGGACGAAGGAATCCTCGGCCCACCATGAACAATATCTAAAAAATATTCGATTGAACTTTAACACCACTTTTGCCTTTTCCTTTTTGAATTCCTAATTGAATTATACCTGATCTTTGTTGCTGATGTGCGAATAAGGTAGCTGGCCACTAAACAGTTCATAGAGGACAACACCGAAAGCGTACACATCTGACTGGAAACTGTACGGATTTTCATCCTTCATGCGTATCACTTCCGGCGCCATCCAAAGTATTGATCCTAACATAGAAACAAACGAATTGGATGTGTTTTTCTTATTAATTTTTGGGAAAAGGCTAGTACCCGAAGGTTGCTGAAACTGATGAGATCCTGACCAGCGTGTTTTGACCGTGGCAAGACCGAAATCTCCAATCTTGACAGTTAGGTCGTCGTGCAAGAATATATTGTTGCTTTTAAGATCGCGATGGATAATGTTCTTGGCGTGAAGATAACTAAAAGTTGACGAGAAAAATATAATCAATATCCACTCGTCTGCATTGGTTAGCGACACAACTTACTCCATGCCCTGAGCTGTTTGACGCGCTGTTTCGATGAGTGTTAGAAGCTCGAACTTGGTCTCGAGAACGTGGAGATGTTTGTACAGGGATGAACCTTCACACCATTGCGTCACGATGGCCAATTGCGGCTTACTCACGCAACCCATAAAGAGTAAAATGTTGACATGTCTAACGGGGAAAATGGTTCCATTAAATGAATTGTGTTCATTAACGAGTAATTGCTTGGTACAATTGATGTGAACACTTGCCTGGTTTTCCGCAACACTGCCACTTCGTTTTTGAATGCCTGTAACTGAGCTGGTGTCGGATCTTTGACATTGAGGGTTTTGACAGCGACTGGGCCGTGCCAGTGTCCGCGATACACAGTTCCGAAGGAGCCAGAACCAATGCGCGGCCCAATGAGGATCTCGTCTGCGGGAATCTCCCAATCTTCGATCGATTCGCGAGACGCTCGCACCTGTTAATTTCAATTAGATAAATCACCCACTTTTTGTTACTTTTCCACTTTTTGATTGTACCTTTTTGCTACTTTCGTCCGCGCTTCTTGCTCGTGGTCTCCATGGCCGTAAAGTATTGGTTGGGCTGGCCTGCGCACTGTGACTATGCGACGGTTTAGTCGGACTGCTACCCGGACTGGAAGCTCCGCCAAGACCACTCAGGGTGGGTGGGGCTCCTCCGTTGCCTCCGCTTCCGCCGCCTCCCATGAAATTTGTTACTATCAAGTTAAGAAGCGGATTAATAGTTTGAAACATCGACCCCATTTTGTAATCCAACGAATATTTTTAAAAGTGGAGTTAAATGATGACTGTCTGCCCTTTGAAATTTACCTCGGTGGAAGTAGCTGTTGTTGGCTGGTGGTGATTTAACAAAAGGCGCGAAGCATGCAAAAACGTGATAGTAAATTGCGTCAAATTAGCGGTTCAAATAAAATAACAATAAAAAAAACTCAAAAAATTTTAAAATTAAAGGTAGAAGCAAATATGAATCGAAGTGCAGAAAGGGTGACGTAAAGGAGGAAATGAAGCAAGCAAGGTCAAAGCATTTTCATTGACGATCCAAAATCAGCAGAAAAGCGCCATTCAAGAATTGGGATTTTTGTTGTTTTACTAGGGCAACTAGAGTTGTTGATTATTAGTTCTTTTATGATTTTGGATCCAATACAAATTCATAAGACGGACAGAAAAATAGATCGCGAAAAACTGAGGTGAAAAAAAAATGACTTGGGGGTTAGGTTACGCACAGGTGGGCAACGTAAGTCCGATAGCCAGGTTGGTGAACGGGAGAGCCCAGGCATGCCTCCCGGGAACATGCGCCTGTTGTTGTTGCTGTTGCGGCTCAGGGGGCTGATTCTCATGCTGCTCTTCCCGGATGCCATTCAAGCCTTTGTTGCTGTTGCTCCGGCCTCCGCCGTTTTGTACCAAACGTGTTAAACTGATCAGGCCAGCTTCTGTGGTTTTTTGTTTGTTTTGTTTGAGGATTTTAAGGTCGGGTTTCAGTGGTTTTGTGTACACGCAGGATTCCCCACACACAGCGGATTTGATGGTTTTTGGTTTGATTTCGGGTTTTTTTTTTGTGGATTTAACAAAAATTTGCAACAGGCAAACGGAAAGAAAAGAAAACAAAATGAAAACGACGCAAAAAAAAAATAAAATTTCGTGCACTTAATAATTTGGTTGATAAAAACGAAAACAAAAAATTGTGAATCAATGATAGGGATTTTAAGATGGAGTATCGACAGCCACTTCATCTTACAAGCCGATTTAAAAAATAAATAAAACACATGCAAAAGAATAATGAAAATTAGGCGTACCTGTTGCAGCAAGGTTGTGAGCTTTGATACGATAGGACCAATCCTCTAATGCGGTATCGATGCCGCCTTGATTGCCGACCATATTGTAACAAACGTTAGGAGCCGATGTTGATCGTTCTCTTTGGGCTAGAGGTGGAGGGTGGCGTCGAGGAATCTGCATCGGCTGGAATGTCGGCGGGTATGTAAGGCCGGCTGTGTACGGGTACGGTACGGGGCCCTCTGGACACGATATTAACCTATCAAATATTCCATATAAATCAGGATTAAGTCATTGAATGTTTGAAATTCGCCATTTTTTAAATCTTTCGAGATCAAAAGTAAAAGCAAAAATGTTTCTGCTGCTGACAAAAAAATATATAAAAGCCCCTCAATTTGAATTCCCAGAAAAAAATCCGCCATGTACTTAGAAGACCTTCAGCGTAGTCTTTTGATCTCAAACTATGGCCAAGGTCTTCTAGGTATGCAATCAAATGTTCACTCTACGCTTTTGAACGCGAAAATTGGATGAGAAGCAGACTCGCAACGATGTACCAACACAATTTCCTTTTACGACACGATTACTCACATCTGTAGGAGTGTGTTTTCGGCTACGTGAGCCGGATTGCACAAGGGAGGGACGGCTGCAGCGCAACGCTGATGAAAACGATATCCGCACGTCCGACAATAGAAGCCTTGAAACAGCAGGCGTCGGCAGGACTCGCAGTAAGCCAAAGAAAAGAATGTTTTGCGCACCTTTTCAAATCAAGTTTTAAATTAACGATTGAAATGTAAACCAAAGTCGTCTGATTTTTTGAGGGTTGAAAACTTACGAAATTGTGAGATATGCTGGTAGTGGCTGAGAAGTTATCCTTAAGTTTAACACGAATCTCTCCACCTTCGACTGAAGCTATATCGGCATCCCATTGTACTTTGACCTTTGGGGAGAAAATGGGGGAATATTGACATTGTTTGTTATGCGAGCAACTTGTTTTGTAATACCTCAGGCTGTGTGCATCGATAGACCGCGCACGTGGACGGGTCCAGCTTGCGCAGCTTCATGGCTTTTGAAAGGGCTTCACGCACAGTTTGGCCGGGTTTGACTTGTACGATCGTCCGTTGCTCGTTGGGCAGGTATGCTCGCACTACCGACTTTAGAGGTGATCGAGGAGGAGGAGGGATAGCAATTAAAGGCGGACCGGGAGCTTGTTGTTGATGATGAATTTGTTGTTGCTGGTGTCCATGATGATGACCACCTCCATCTGGCCCAAATCCTGTTTTGAGGTGTGGTGGCAATTCAGCATCGGAACAATCTTCCAACTCGTGACCACCAGGACTTTGTCGTCCGTTGGATGCCGTAGCTGCGCTTACTCTTTCGATGAGTTCTTGCTCTCGGGCTTTGAATTCGTGCAACTTGCTTGTCAATTCATTGTATTCCTATTGAAAAACAAAAACCAAGTCATTTCGATGTCATAATGAAATGAGTAGGACATGGAGATTATAGATTTGTTCAAAGACAGCTATGTTTTAGTGGAAAAACTGGCTGTGTTATGAAACCTCTGTTAATGTAGTTTTATTAGACTTTTGATGATAAATGATCTTTCAGAAGGGAAAGTGTGAGGGGTGGAACTAAGGAAAACTTAATTGTACTTACAGCTATGTACATCAAGGGTGGGTGTTGGAATCCAGCAAACTGTGCATTGAGCGCATCAATATTTTCTTTGGTGAGGCGAATGACACTTTGAATGTTCCGCAGCTGCAAAGAAAACATAAGAAACAATGAATTAGAAAGCCTTGTATCAAGCTAAACACTATTGAAAAGACAAGTAGGCATTTTGATGTTGATGCTCAATGATGGACCTCAATTTCAATGATATTGAATGTCTGTCTTGAGGCTGTCACTGAATCAAAACAATTCAGTGGGACAGTGTTCCCAAGAAACTTTTTCCACTTAAAGCGATCAAACCATTGGGAATGTTTTTTGGAGCACTTTGTTTTCGGGAATCGTCATCTTCGATATGAATGAATTTTGGAGATGGAAAGCTTCGATAGCGTCAAAAAGAATAAAGCCAAACATCCCGGTGGAAAGTGAAACAAAATGACATTTTCTCAGAGATCTCTTTCCTGGATGTCATTCTTCGAGCGAACCAAACAACACTGTAAATAGATAGTCACCTCATCGTGAATCGTTCCTGTTTCTTCATATTTGCGATGTCTTTTAGGGCTGGGAAGGGTGAAATTCGTCATTGTACTGCCGAGAAGAGTCTCGTTCACGGCCATCTTGGACCGATTTTTTTTCTCTCCCCCTTCTTCTTCCATTTATTATTTTTTTTCCCTTTCATTCGCTGTGCACCAAAGTCTTGGCGATCGCGCTAGATGGCTTAAACTTGAAACGACATCTAGCGGGAACGCATTAAATCACTATTTATTAATCACGTGATCTTTTGTTTATTGTTTATGCGGAAATGGGAACTGCCGATTGCGTGTATATTATGTAAATAACTACAAGTGGAGTTGAAGGCTAAAATATTGATATACAGCATATCTATTTATTTTCACTAAACTAATCAAGTAAAGGACAAGTTGTACAGGATCAAGCAATGCCCTTAAAGAAAAGTGACTGACATGGTAAAATACCGCGTAAATTTGAAAGAAAAACGGCCAGCCATAAAAGTTCCACAAATTGAAACGATGGCACGATGTTTCTGGCTTTCGAGTTGAATAACAATTGTGACTAAAGATAATTACGTAATTGAAATATTATGTCTCAATTGGGTGCTGCTGAGTGAAAGGTTTTTTTTTTTAATGTAATAACAAAATGTTTTCCGGTTGCGGCTTCCTTCTCGTAATCATCAGCAATTTTGACCCTGATTAAAGAAAATGTAGAGTAATTTCTATCATGAACGATTTCGAGCAAATGTCAGTAAAGATCCGTCATTTGCAAAACAACAAGGGATTTTACTAAATAATTAAAAATAACGACGGGGTTTCATGTAGCACTGTTAATATGCCGAAAACATGTGCCCGTCAAATTGGACTAGTACAATGGGGAGAAAGAATCGAAACTGGTTCTAGGTTCCAGCCAGCCAACAAAAAACTAACAAGGAAATTTTAATTTGGAAATATTGTTTAAAAAAAAAACTGAAAAAAAAAGTATTCTATCTAAACTTAGAACCCCAAAAAATATGTTTTCTGAGCGACTGGGACTAACGCGCTATCACACCGCATGTTGTTTAAATCATAATTCATCATAAATTGACTAAGAGGATAAAGGTTGCTGAATGATTTTTCCTCAGCTAAACATGGAGAACTGAACTGAATATGATGGGTTGAATCAATCGGAAGAGTTGGACTCCACTTCCTCTTGTGTAGACGAGTCTTCTCCCAAAAGAACGCACAATTCCTGTTTTTTGTTTTTTTTCAAGTAAAAAATTGTTAGTTAACAAGAAATTGGCACAAACCAGTTGGCAAGGTCACCTTCAGACGATCCTGTATACGAGGAATGCCAGACAACTGCGCCTCCAAACGCTGTTTCTCTTCCTTGAGCGTAAGCCGGGTTTCAGTATTCAATGGCTCCAAAGTCCACTTGCCTTCACCATCAAATTGAAGCAGATGCGTATGGAATTTCCTAGAAAAAATACAAGCCGATAGCGTAATTTCAACTAGCAGAATTTTTGGATATTTTTTTGGACACACCATAAAGATGGGCGATGGGTGATAGTGAGAAGTGTAATATCAGCATCTTTGGCAGCTTGATAAATTTGGCTTTCGACGTCAATGCTGACTGCGCTAGTACACTCGTCCAGCAAGGCAAACTGCGGTCTGTGGGAAAGATATTGAGTTATAGTTGGACTTCAGATAATGAAAATCCCTTGATGTTTACTTATGATAAAAAAGCCTGGCCATTCCCATCCGTTGTTTTTCGCCTCCTGAGAGGACATCTTTCCAATCAGCTGCTGCATCCCAACCACCTTCACGTCGAACGATGTGAGCAAGGTGAACCTGCTGTAAAATCTCATCTAAATGTTCGTCAGTAATTCGCTTGTTTCTCATCTCTTCTAGCGTGTCGGGATAAATAATCTGGTCCCTTAAACTGCCGATAGACATGTAGGGGCTATAATGCGTTAGGGGGAAAACAAAAAAAAATTAGAATCACAATGGTTTTAGTTGTCAGTTGTTCCGAATTAAGTCAACAAAAGAGACCGACCGTTGCGGGATGTAAAACATGTCCTCCGTTGGAGGCTTATGTAATTTGCCTCTATAAACGGGCCACAAGCCACTGAGGATACGCAACAGAGAGCTTTTTCCGCAACCGTTCGGTCCAGTTATCAAGAGATGCATACCCTTGACAACCTGCGTCACAAAAAGTGAAAGTTTCAAAACCCGGTGCAACAGTTAGGCTATGCACTGAATCCAACCACGCGTTACCTTCAAGGATAATGAGGGGACGACAACATCGAAATTTGGTGTCACAATTGGAACGTCATCCAGTGAAATAACTCCGTCAGAATATTCAGTCAACTCACCTAAAATGAACAATTTGTTTTGCAACGTTAGAATTTGATTTGAATTTTGAAGGACATTTTTTTTTATTGCTATCGTCTATTGTTTTTATACCCGTGGCAATGGGTAGACCATTTTTCACAGTCAATCGAAGGGTCTCCCACTGTCTCTGTCCCGATTTTGAATTGCCCTTGATGGATGGCTTTTCGTAATGGCCCCGTCCGACTTCCTCAAAAACATCCAACATGTTTCCAACGCGAGATGTGTAACCCGCTAGCTCCACGATTTCCTAATTTGCATTGCAAAAGCACAACTAATTAGGATTCTGTTGATTTCTCAGTTCGTGTAGGAATGTCATACGCACTTTGTAAGATGTCATCAAGCGTTCTACGGCATCAGCGCCGGAGGCTAGCATGTTTTTGGCCGTTGTAAAGTATTGCGTTCTAGAACTCACACCTCCGTCTTTGCTATTTTCTTGGTCTGCAGTACATAAAACAATAAAAAGTCAAAAATGTAGTGCACGAAAATTTGAGGGACAATCCCGAACCTTTGTTGCCGAGAATGATGGGAATGGAGACCATAACCATTCCTGTACCAGACCAAACATACTTCATCAAAAACTGTTCAAGCATAATGTACCACAGTCTTTGAGAGAAAATGGATATCATTTGGTCGCAGACGGCTTTGTAGGCTCGGTTCAAGTGATTCAACTCAACCTAATGGTCTCGACAAATTTCAGTTAGCAAAAGGGACATCATTCATGTGTGAAGGGACAACGGTGCTATAATGATACCTTGTGCCCATTATAGAAAGCAATTTCTTCCGCATTGGCGATGATTCGCGAATGAATGTAGCGTAAATAACCTTTCAGGTTGGCTTCATCAGCTACCAGTTTTCCAAATTTGGGCGAAACGGCCTTCAAAATTTGACCAGTTAGGAAGATAACAGTCGCTGCCAAAAGTGGACCTTTAACGAGAACAATTTTATTAGTTTTTTTCTTTTAAAAAAATATACAAATGAAAATTTAAAAAAGAAAAAAAGTAGTAAAATTCCATACCAGGTACCCCGGAACCTCCCATTCCCTTTCCAATATTGTAGAGTGAAATGGTGATAAGAACCAGATCTAAAATAGGTTTCGTGAGATGAGAGTAAAGATGGGCGACGGAAGATGTAAAAGCCGTGATGTCATCAGTTAAGCCTACACGTTAGAGGGGAGAAAAGACGCTTGATAAAACTCCGCAAAAAGAACTTGAAAGGAAATGTTTGATTACAGTGATCGGCGTTTTCCAATCTGCCGTCCAGGTTGCTCACGCGATAGTAAGTCTGATGCTCGAAATAAAGCTTGTAGGCATATCTGACTAGTCTCGTGCGGAATCTCATGGCAAGGTGAGATTCGAGGAAGCGAATCATGGAATTGATGAAGGTAGCCGGCAGTGCTACGAGCAGCCACCGAAGTAGCATGAAAGAAAAATTTCTCACATCACGACGGACGATATACTTGACCATGCGTCCTTCTAACATGGCTACGTAGATAGAGAGGAAGGTGCGAGCAATCAAGGTCAGCGTGTGTGAAGTGAGGATGCCGGACTCACGCGACCAAACACTGGGTACCATGATCTGCAACAGTTTTTGAAGTTGGAACAGAAAGGCTTTGTTGACTGTCGGATTCTTCTTCTGGTTTTCTTTTTGCAGCCCCAACTTTTCTATGTTTTTGATGGCTTCTTCTGTAGACTCCTGTTCTGGTGACACATTTTGTTTGTTGTCGTTCAAGTCTTTTCTGGCCACTTTCTTTGGGTTGAGAGTTGAGTTGCGAGCCAAGAGGCTGACGAGCCTTGGGTGGATGACCTTCCCATAGTACAAACCCACAAAAACAGCACAGGTGACACGAGACAGTGTAGTTTCAGGAATTCCAGTCGCAGTTGAAAACTGTGTCAGGTGCTTTGAAATCACACCAGGCATTTTTGAATCAGTGTTCACGTCCTGTACAGCAGCAGCAGCAGTACTGTCTGTATCCTACAGCGGACTGGCAAGAATGAGAGGAAAGACTGTTGTGGTGGTGTGAAGAAAAGTAAATTAGGACCAGTCAAGCAACCTTGAAAAAATCAAATTGGGTTATCCCTCCCCTTTACATGACTTTCCTTTCTTTATGTACTTACTGAAAGGCAGTGACTGGCTTGGAAGTTATCAGATCACAGTCTAAAAAGACAGTGATGAAAAGAATGAAGGAAAAAAAACAGTCTATGATCTAATCAGCCGTAACCTTCGACATGTAAATATCGACAATCAATCTCGCATGATAGTAGCAACTCCAGTTATCTCTTCGAGTACGAATGTATGCATTGTGCATTGCAAACACCAATTTAAACAAAATAACTCAAACCCTTTGGATTGTGACGCAATGAAACTCAATTAGTGCGACACTTTCGAAAATTCGAGATCGCAACGACTAAAAGGGGGAAAAAATGAAGATCAAATGATCAGCAAAGGGATTACGTTACAAGACTAGCAGAAGGAAACCGAAAGTGTAAAAAATCAAAATATTTTTTTTTCCCCTTTCGATTTCGTTCTTGACTCGAGTGCCATCTAGCGTTCGAACGGTTTAAAAATAAAAGAGTAGCCCGCTAATAGCTCGTGAAATGCAATCCTTCCGTATAAAGCTAACGACAAAGTATAGCAGTGCCCTGGAAATTCAATCAATTAACATACACAAAAGATAGCAGGACCAATTTCACTGGGTTACTTTCGTTTGAGTGATAAAAGGGTTCGTAAAAAGCACTTAAAAGTCTTGGGCATTTTCTACTCTTCCGTTTTATTAGTTTTTTTTTGTAAATCTTGGAACAACAAAAAAAGTAGTCGGAAATAAGAATCGAATTGCTTCACGTCTCTTCCACATTCGCCGGGGAAAAAAAACCCTCCGGAAAGTGCTAATCAGATTTAACGAGCTTTCTTCTGTCTTCGACATGAGCACACGAGCAAAAAATCAATAATACCAGGGTATTTTCGTTTGTTTTTGTTTAATGAACTCGGTTGAAGAATTCGGGCTTCCGCCCGTGATGTACTTTTCCGAGTAATAAAGTCGGTAAAGCATCCGCGGTGCCAAACTTTATCCACACTACACGGAGGCACGTGAAACGAACGGGGATCTTTTTATTCGTGTCGTGATGCCAGCCGAAAAAGGCTAAGGGGAGAAAATCCCCCCAACAAAAAACAAGCCCAAAGAAAATACAAAAGAAAACAAAGTGTACTACCCAGTTACAGGAAACAAGCTGGATTTGGGCGGTAAACGAGAGGTTCTCTCTCTCCTTCTCTCTCTCTTTCTCTCTATAAGGCGATGACTAGAAGGGAGGCAACAACTGAAAGTAAAATAGAACAAATGGCATGGCAGCACTAGACGCGAAATACGTAAAAGCTTGACGGAATCGGTCATCTTCCCTTGACTGTAGCTCTCGTCACGTGCGCAACATTGCAATCCCGAGAGAGGATCACGTAGAGACCGACATGGTTGGCTGTTGAGTTGAGAGCGGCATTGGATGCTCTTCTATGCCAAAGCGCATCTCTCGGGGTCGGTGACGAATGTTATTTATATCAAGGAAAATGATATACCTTTTAACTCATTTTTGTTTGGTTCGTCAGTGCGGCGCAAGACTTATTGAGTGCTCCAGTTTGTTGTCTAGGAGGTTATTGAACGGACGTTTCAGGCTTTGGCAACCTTCGTTTCCCCCCCCCCCCCCTGTAGCCTCGTTTTAATTCCAGCCATAGTGGTTTGTCCCATCAAGGCAACCCCGCTTGCGTCAGGAAAAGCCAACCGAATAATTAATAGCATTTTCCGCGTAAAAATCCGAAAGCTTAAGCGACTTGTTCATATCGTTCTGTTCATTTTTCGAGGCTTTTCATCGCCCAACACCCGGAAAGGTTTATGACCTACCAGCTGGGCTATCCAATAAATTTGATCGAAAATTTCAAACTAGTTTGGTTTTCCTGTTTCGCTAGGTACACTCACTTGCGACTTGAATTTCACTCCGACAACGAACTGGTTTAGTCTTTTTATCATCGTACGATTGTGATTTTGAAAGTCGAATACAACAAGTTTGGAGTGGAAAAAAAGAACTTTCGAAAAAACATGAGTGCGCTTTCCAAACGCGCTACAGTTTTGAAAGTGCAATTACTGTTTGCGCTTATTTCCCAGCAACGCAACAACAATTGAGTTGAGTTGCTTGTTTTTTCAAGGGTTGATAATCTTAACAGCTAACATCTGGAAGTTTAT